>NW_028237869.1:0-155000 GCF_034619465.1 Leptosomus discolor
TGGGGTTTTTCCCATGCCACCCCCAACTCGGTGGCCTTGCTAAGGGTGGGTGTGCCTGGCCCCAAATCCACCCGGCGCCTCCCCCCCCGCCGCGAGTGTGCCTTGCTGCCGTTCTTCGGCACTGGCCACTGTAGGCGTGCCCTGCTTGCCCCCCCCCGACCCCCCCCCGGGTGTGCCTTTTCTGCCCCGGCACCGCCCCCCCCCGTGGGCGTGCCCTGCTTCCCCGCGCCCCGCCCCGCCCCCCCCCCGTGGGAGTGCCTTGCTGCTTTGCACCTCGCCCCAGCACCGCCCCCCCCCATGGCCTCGCCGACAGTGGCCGTGCCCTGCCCGGCCCCCACCCCCTCCCCTTCCCGGGTTTGCCTTTGTTATTCTGCACCCCACCCCAGCACCGCCCCCCCCGGGCGTGACTTTTTTGCCCCATGCCCCACCCTCCCGTTGGCGTGCCTTGCTGCCCACCCCCCCCACCCCACCCCACCCCCCCCGGCACCGCCCCCCCTTGTGTCCCATCCCCACCACTTGCCCGGGGGCGGGGCCTGGGGTATATGAGCCTCGGCCTCTGCTCAGGGAGCTCATTCTGCTCTGGGGCTGCTGGCGCTGGCAGCTCCAGACCCAGCTGCCTCTGCGGGCACGGGGCTTCGGGCGTGGACAGGAGCGCAGGCGGCTGCGGCAGGGAAGAGCTGCGGCCGGGCGCGGAAATGTTTTTGTCAACTATTTGAACAGCTTATCTGAGCATTTCACACTAGTGAATAATCCTGTTTTGCCTAAGCTTAACAGCCCCCGCCACGGGTCATGAAGGTGGTTGCAACTCGTGACCTTCAGCATTGTCACGAGCCTTACACGGGACTGAAAAAAAATCCCCCAAACAATTCTATAATAAAGGATTGTTATCCTCTCCTATGGGCCAATAAATGAGTAACAAAGGAAGGTGTTCTTTATCTAGGCTTACAAGAACATACACAAAAAGAGGCAGAGAAAATCACTCTCTTCTTGTTTGTGTTTTGCTTCATCAAAAACCTTTGATCTCAACTGTGCTAGTGCAAGCGTCTGAAAGGCACTAGTCTAGAACCACTGGACAGTCTAGCTGGACCCTGGTGAGGCATTAACATCAGAGCAATGACCTTGCTTCAACTAATTTTATACAGAACCAAACTAATCCCTGATTCCTTAGATACATATACTTCTTCCTGTGAGTAGATTACTAAATCCTTTAAGAAAGCCAAGATTTTAATCCCCGTTTTACAGACAGGACAGAAATGGAGGCATTTTCTGAAGTGATCTGCCTACAGCACCAGTCGTTAAGCTGCCGGATGAGAACTCAGCTTTGTACAGTTCCCATTCCGCATTAGGCCTGAGCTTTCCCTCTGTGCTGCTTCAGCATGTGCCCTGACAGCTGTGAAAGGAGGAAGCCGTGGGAGTGCACCTATCCATTTGTCTCTTTCTTGCTGCCTTAAGATATGTCCCTCAGCAAAGAAATACTTAAGACTTCCCCATCGGAATTAAACTGATACAACTTCCTCATCCTTCGCCCTAAAATAAGAGAAAATACGGGGACCTTTCCTACGCTTCTGGTTTTAAACTTTCCCATGAACATCAACATCAAATCTTTCCAGAAATCCCACCCTCCCAACACCCACGATGTATTTAGAAAGTGTTTTCTTCCATAATCTGCAGGATTATGGAACTGGCCGTTTCTTTACCTATATACTGTACAGCTTCATACAGCTTGGAAGGTTTACTCCAAATTAGCATTGCAAGTAATACCCAAAAGAGTTGAAATGCAGAGCAGAATAGCAGGCATTTGACAACTGTTATCCTGAAGCCAGTGGAATATACAATGCCTTTTTCCAGTCCTGCTACTGTATTCCTAATGAGCTCCTTACAGCATAGACCAGCACTGGGCTGCCCACACCAACATTAGGCAGTCTATGTGGTGGTCAGCAGCACGCCTTTTACATGGGAGCTTGAAAGCAGAGGTGAGCTCACTCTTCTGTTACAAGCAAACCAGAAGCTAAGCAAAAGTGATTTAAGCAGTAGTACTTAATACCAGCAGTCAGGGCCTGAAGCTTACCCTTGCTCAGAGTATATTCAAGAGTAAACTAGGCTCTCCTCTGCAATACCTGGAGCTATCTTCACAATGTGCTAAGATTCAGAAAGCTTGCAGGCAGATAAAGAGTCTGGCTCACACCACTAAAAAACAGGCAACTTTGTTCTGAAGGTTTTTAGCGGTCGACAGAAATAGCACTTGGAAAAGGTCCGCAACTCGTCTTTCTGGACCCAATAACAATAACAGGGCCAGCAAGGTTGTTCTGTGATGACAACCACAGTGAATTATGACCCGCAGGGACCATGTGACAGCAAGAGCAAATAAAATGCACTAATGCGAGTCGCAGCTTGGACATTGCGCTCTTTATGGCAAAGGGATATTTTTTTTCGCCAAATACAAACATACAAGTAAACAGCCAAGTAGGGGGTGGGGAGCAGGGTGGGAAATGGACAGAGGATGCTATTACTGGCACGATGATTCCGCATCTTTACAAAGCAGCAAGCTTGGTAACAAGATGCCCACTGCGACTTAGAACCACAGCATCACTGTGCAAGCATTTGACAATGATCAGTAAGAAACACTTGAGATCACAAGGCCAGTGATTAGAAGGGTTCGCTTTGAATGGATGTGCCTAAGCAAAGAGATTTTGGTAAACAAGTAATTAATCGAGTCTCTTAACCCCCACTTCTGAGCTGCATAGCACCTCCCTGTTGAAATGAATGGCTGAATGTCCCAAGATGAAGATGTTGCAGAAGAAATTTGTAGCTTTGAGTCTTGTTCTGACTCTGCTGTGGGTTTGGTGCATGACCTCGGTCAAGTCATTCAAACTCCCAATGAACGTGTTCCTGCTCATCTACTGCTCCATCTTTTCCCTGCTAGAAGTTACCGTCCCTTCAAACCTGCACCTATGATCATCCCTAGCAATTTAGGTCACCTTTAGCACCTTCAGTAGAATCCTACCAAAACAAATTCGACCCTGAAACAGTTTCCCAGAATTCTGAACCTGCTCCATCCATGTCCGCTGAAAGGAATTGGTACCTCATGTTCTCCATTTCAATGGAACAAACAAAATCCCAAGCATGAACAACTTTCTAAGTTGCAGGATACTGCCTTGAGCAGATGGCTGAATGAAATGCTTTCTAAACATTTAAACCCAGAGAACCCATGAGAAACCTGAATGCAGAAGGGGTAGCTTCAATAACAGAATAAGATAAAAAGAAAGCCAAAGGCCTGTGAATTGTAGTTACGCAGCACCTACAAAGGCATTTAAGATGGCTAAAGTTGGTGTAAATCTAGGTACTTTGAATGGCTCTCTGAAGGAAACTCTTATTCCATCAACAAGACAGAGAGACCTAGGGAGACATAGACTTTAAATGATAAACCCAAGTCTAAAAGATGAATACTGCCACTTACAGCTACATCGAGAGGACCACGCAAAGACTAGGAAGGTAGATACTGACTGCATCCACACCCACTGTCATGCATGTGCTGAAAAGCTCCTCATTAAATATTTTTCAAGGTTTATATTGTACTCACTGTCTTTCTTACTGCAATCTAGGGGGATCAGATGGACACTATGCAGCTCAACTTTCAAGTTGCCTGACCAAACGGACATCTCTCTCTGTCACTCCTCAAAACTCCCAACCCACCTGTTCAAAGTTGTCATTAATTTTAATCTTCCAGTCCACTCCAGAGGCTGCGTAGCACTTAGCGTTTGCCACATCTGAGGCATTAAATTTTCTGAGTAATCTGAATCACCAGTAAAAATGACCAGCAGACCATTTTCTTGCTTTGAAAAATGGCCTTTTTACACGCTGATTCAAGTCTATGAAATGAGCCTTCCCAATGCTCTCAATCCCACTCCAGAAACTAGGACGACCACTCATCTCTTCTCCTGCCCTTCCAAGAACAAGTTGCATCCTTTTGAATGCATCTCCCCTAACCTAGAGCTGTAGAAAAAGAAAAAAACACACCAAAATAAATAACCCCAAATCTTCCCAAGAAAAAGTCCAGAGCCAAAACATTCTACCAAAGCAGAACTTCCATGGCACACTCTTCTCCCTCAGGGAAAGTGAGCAGTTTTAAAAAAAAAGTGACAGATGTTAGCCATCTCACTCGGTGCACCACTGGAAGGCACCCAGTATGATGAGGTGTACAGCATAAGAACCTCTGATGATACCAGATTAATCGCTGCTTGCATTTTTCACATTGGCTTTGAGTTTGGCTTGCATTTTTCACATTGGCTTGGCTTGGTTTGGCTTGCATTTTCATCGTTACTCTGATTACGTTCCCAATTGGGTCAGTAGGTACCATTGGACAGGAATAATTTGCATACTTCACTATGGTGTTGATGATACCATGAGTGAGTCAGTCAGTGTCGGCACGGGTGATGAGGAAGCCACGGGTGAGCTGACCTCTAAAAGGTCTGTGCTTCATCAGAACAACTCTAAGACGTTAAGTGGCTGAAATACATGGGTTAATGCAACCAAAATACTTTATCAGCAGAGAACTGTGAAAATCACAGGCCAGCTACAGCGCTTAACACAGAGGCTGACTGGGCTACATATCATTTCAGGCTGCAAAGGACCAGGACATACGACTGCAGGAAAAACAGGATCTCAGTACACCACTGTGGATGCCAAAGAGGGGGTAACAAAACCTGCAGCTGAGGGAAAGGAAGGCTACTCTGCCCTTGCCAGCTAATGTTTCCATGCAGCTTTTATAGGCTTCTTCTCCCATAGAGAACTGAGAGCCAGTGAGGTCAAAGAGTTTGAGAAGTAAGCAGTGAAAAGACCAGGAAGCTCAGCTCAGTTTTCATTCAGTACTTGCAGTTATACTTTTACAGCCTGCAGGCAGTTCCTTTTCACATGTATGTCGTTGGCTGGGAAGAAGAGTTGAGAAGATGACAAAATTGACAATTTGGGGATTGAATAACTCGGTCGGGGGAAATGCAGGGCAGAGTTGCATGCTGGAAGGACTGCTTTCTAATTTTGTGCCACGATACAGATGGACAGATGGGAAACTAATCCTGAGAGCTGAATGCAACGCACATTGATTCACTTGCAGTTTTCCCTGCTAAGCATGATACTATAGCTTCAGCAGGAGTGAAAACCGAGTTGTACAATTACCTCTTATCAATCAACTTCCAAAAGGGTGAGGGAAAAAAAAAAAAAAAAAGGATAAAAAAAAAGCCCCAAACAACCTCTCTTATCTCTGCTATGTAGACCCCTTAATGGGATCTGGATCTCTAAGAGGCTAAAATAACGAGTGAGTTAATTAATTCTCTGCACTTAATCAGCACAGCTGCAGCACTGACATGCATGGAAATGGAATGAAGGGAAGAACAGCAGCATTGACAGCCACAATGGTAAAAGAATAACCTTGCCAGCTGTCACCAGCCGTCTTCCTACAACCCAAGTAACTGTCACTGAATCCTCTCTGGACATAGCACATGCTCCACAGATCGCCTTGTCAGTCACACTGTGTTTCTAAGGCTAGGCTCAGCCTTCGTCCATGTCACAACTTCCCTAAAAAAGGCAACGACCGGCTCCAAATGAAGGTTACTAACAGTCAGGAAGTCCTGCCTTCTCTCCAGAGAGGAGACTGGCTAAGTGAATGTGCAATGCAGAAAAGCCTCTGTGGGAAAGATCCCACGCAATTGCCCATGCAATAAAGTAGAGCAGGCATGTCTTTTGCATGAATCTGGCAGTCAAGACAGAGGAAGCTACAGTGAAACAGCTCTTAGAAAAGCTGGGTTTAACAGCCCCATTGTGGCTGTCCCTTACCAAGAAAGGCCAGTGACAGCTAAACAGACAGCAAGCAAGAGTCTGCAAAACACTTCCAGTGTCCAAGAGACAGAGCAAGGTAAATACTACTGAACCTAGATTCCATGGACTCTGTCCTCAGTCAAAACACAGCACAGAGGGAAGTCAAGCAGGACGTGTCAGGCTGAGAGGATCTGAATGAGCAGTACTTCCTTCAGCAGTGGCTCCTAAGGCCAATTCCACACCAGCACCACCTCCTTTTGCTGACTTCTGTCCCCTCGAAGCAAATGTTACTATAGCCACAGCAGCTGTGTGGGGCTGCCAGCTAGAGCATAATCAGAGAGTTATTTGGTTTTAAAAGAAACCCTCCTCCCCAGGTGTTTTGTTTTACAATTCAATCACTTTACACACCCCCACAGAACTACGGACAGGACATTAATGCCTCCTAAGGCCGCCCAGAGCCTCTTAATCTAGACCTACCACTCACGAAATAACTATAATCGTTACCTACAATGCATGCTGAAGAAAGAAGCTCAGAAATGCAGCTAAAACAGTACTGTGTGACTCTGGCCTCAAACACATGCAGCCATTATGACTTCATCACATGTTCTGAATCTCTCAAAACAACTCTTTGAAACCACCGATAGCATCAGTAAAACTCCCCTAGGACCATAAATCTACAAAGTGCTCTTGGTTGTTTGTCATATTCTCACTCCCTTACTTTGGATGCAGAAGGACAGAAGTGGATATTCTGTGTTACACTCTGCAAATATGTACAAACTGAGCCAGGGTACTGGCACTGCCTGCAGGCCAAAAGTCAGCTATGGCCAAATGCTAACTTAGCTTTGACAAAGGCCGTCTCAGCCACACTGGGCAAATCACTTCTTTCTGGCCTCAGAGTGAAACACACAGGCAGGCTTGCTCAGGCAGCACTATGCAGTTCAACTTTCAAATGTCTTCTGTGCCTTAAACCTTCTCGGGTCTCGGTGCCTTCCTTGCTCTTTGCGCTTGACGAGCACGGCACGTATCTCGGGTGCCATCCCTAGTCTCTCGAATGCCTGTACTTACCAGCATATCGCCAGTCCAGGGCTTCTTTTCTTGCGTTAACAAGCTTAAATCATGGATTGGTAGCATGTCTCAGAAGTTTCTGGACAGTCCTTGTTTGCGGCGTCCTTCTGTGCTGTGTTGGTGGCTCTACCTGCTAGCTGTCCATTTTCACGGACTGGAACTTCTTCCCTGCATCCTTCCGTTCGTAGGTCTTTAAGCTGGGCTTTCTGAGCATCTGTCATCTCAGATTTGACAGCAACTTCTTGTAACGGGCCATTACATTGGACTCTATTCTGGGGCCGCTCTAGAGTGTCTTTGCCATCGTGGCACCACAGGGCTTTTATTCTGGCAGCATCTTCTTCTGGTGTCATTCTTGCTTGTGGTCTTACTGGGTCTCATGTCACATTTATCGTGTTGTCTGCGTGTATTGTTGGTCTTCGTGCCAGGGTTGGAGCTGCCTTGCCCAGGGGTGTAGCAATTTTAAAGACAGGGGTAGCACAGCTTTATTGTTGTGGGGTGATATGTTGATCTGCTCAGATTCTTTTGGCAATGACCATACAGTCCATCTCTGGCCAATTAGCTGTAGCCAGCTGCCACAGTTATTTTCATAGTGTTTTGGAGTTGTGTGAGGTTGGACTCTGGTCTTCTGGGAACAGCAGTTTGTGTGGTAGTCAATACATGTGAGGCTTGATAGGTGATGTTTTTTTAGCTGTAGTTAGAAAGAACGTGCCAAGAGAAGATGGACCTTGCATCTTGTCAAGCTATCGGTCAGCAGCCAGCCGACTTGCTTCATGGGGTTTGTTTGGGCTGTTTTTCAGATGCGGAGGGACAAACCCGTGCCAAAGTGCAACAGAAGAGGTGAGCTGAGTGCCGAATGATGGTGGGCCGGTGTGCAAGGTCAGAGAATTGGCATTACTGTTGGTGGCTCGGAGTAGCTTACACTGTTTTGGCATTGTTTTCTAGGTGTGAATCAATGTCTGAAGTGAGAGATCCACAATGGTGTGGATTCTGGCAAGGTGAGTGATGACCGGTGTGCTGAAGTAGCAGTTTTTGGGATGTCATATTATTGATGTAGCTATAATCATACCCTGTTGTTTGAGTTGGAAAGGTGGCGGGCAGATGGAAGAATGTAACTCCAGGCGGTCGAGCGGCCAAGGTAAAAGAGGGGGAGAGAGGAAGAGCTGCGGGTTTGGCCTGTATCTTAGCATATGCTTTTTCCTCTGGTTTTTTTTTGGCGATGCTGGACATCCCATCTCACTTTCTGGGAGTAGTGCTTCTGAGGCAGGTGTCATTGCTTTAGAGGTGAATGCTGGCCCCTGCGGCTGTGATGGGTGGAGTTCTGTCTTGCAGGTCATGAAGAGCAACCTGCTGAATGCAGGAGCATCCCCATTAGTTCATGTGCTCCAGATTCTGGACCCTGCCCTCTGAACTGTAAGTCAAGAGGCAAAAGTGGGCTGACTGGGGCCAGCAGGGAATTTAAATTTGGAGTTATAGAGATGGCCCTTTGGGGTCTGTTATTCCCGGTGGTTGCTAGAGCACCCAGGGTCCATTCCTCAGGATGCGAACGGGGGCCAAGCAGGGCCGTTCTAGCCTGCGTCCGTGGCCTAGTGTCATTTGCGTAGTCTGTGCTACACTTCCTATACAGTGCCTTCTACAGATCTCTCTATGGTTCACCCCATGGGCCCTCTGCACTTGGTACATGCAATGGTAATGTCTTGAGTGCCTCTCCTTTTCAATACAGAGCATGTCAAGCGCTTACCATCTTGTCATGGGAGCCAAAAGTCTATTTTGCATTGCAGATGTTTCTGGAGGGTTACCTTTGTGGAGGCATCTGTGCTGGAACGATCTGCTCTTGAAAAATATATTTCCATTTAGATCCCAGACAGGATTGCATGGCTGCGTTCATATGGGTTTAGGTTTTAGAGTCCAACTTGTCATGCATCTGCTGTTCTGGTTTTGCATTGCATTGCTCAGTATTTACAGTGACAGCCACCTGACATGGTGTTGCAGTGTGGTGTTCTGTATGACACTGTATGGAAGGGTGTTGTATTTGTCCTGCATTGCAGCACTGCAAGGTTCTGTATTCATGTGGCCCTGCACTGTGATGTAAGACGGCATTGTCCTGCATGGCTCTGTATCGCGCTTGGTCTCGACTGTGGCCTAAGCATGTGTTGTATTGTAGAGCTCTGTATCGCCCATGGTAGTGCGTCGCACTGTGTGGCCCTGTTGCACTTGGTCTCAACTGTGACTATGAACTCTGGACTTTATGCAGATTGGATCCTTGTTTTTGTTACTAGTTTTGCTGACACCAATTCTCTGAATAGGACTGAAGGTGAGATTATGTAGCAGGTGTTAGGATGCGCATCACCTCTGGATCTGTATATGCCCCTTCCTCTTCCTGCATGGTTTTTCCCTAAGTGAGGTTTTGCCTGTGGGTGTGCCTTGTGCCTGCCCCCTGCTTGATCCTGTCCCGTGCTTGTGCCTGCCCCATGCACCTGCCTTGTCCCCATCTCCCTAACTACTGCTGCTCAAAATGCACACCACCAATAAACTGTTTGCACTGTGAACTTTGCTCTGGTAACTCCTTCGGCCCAAAATCCCATCATGGACAATCCACCCTGAAGCCCTGTGGCTTCCGTAGGGCTTTCCCAAAGCCAAGGGATGGGAGGGTGGAAAAGCAGCATCACTTTTTACATTTTCTCCCTGTATCTCCCTCTTCCAATCTCCCTGTCCCTGAGTGTTTGTTCTTGCCCCTGTTCCTGATGGGCTCCAGGTGTTGCCAGTGGGGCTGAAGACAGGACTGGCCCTTCTGTGGGCTATAAATGCTCTGCCTGAGGGAGCTAGTAAAGGGGAACTGGCTGAGGAGGGAGTATGGTGCCTCTAGCACGGAAGGGCTGGTCCCTGCAGCAAGGAAGGATCCCCTAGCAGATGACTGGCACACTATGTCAGGAAATCTGTGCCTGCATCACCCGCACATGCGAGTCCCTGGCCGTGGAGGGGCATTGAAGGTCTGAGCCCATGTGAGCAGCTGCAGTGAGTTGCGCATTCTCCTGTGTGTGCCCCCATCCATCTCTGCCACCCTGCCTGTCGCTCCTTCCCACTCTGCTGCCTGTGAAAGGGCTGCCCAGACACCATGAGGGCCAGCGATAGTTTTTTATCCTGGCACCTTTGCTGTGGGATCCTGCTGGGCACGCTGCCGTCTTCCCAAGGGCACCAGGGCTTCTGCCAGGCTTTTCTCAAGCTGGGGTGTGTGTGTGTATGTGTGTGACATAGCTGGAAAAAAAGTGGAGGCTGAGATGGGGTGCGAAGTCAGGGAAAATGTGGGAGTCAAGAGGTGGTGGGAGGGCAGAAAAATGGTGTCACTTCTTAAGTTTTCTTTGTATGTCTCCCTCTTTCTATCTCCCTGACCCTATGTGCTAGTTCTTACCTTTGTTTCTTTTCCCCTATCACTTTAGACCTCGGTTACTTCCACCTCTCTCCTGCTCCCTGTCTCTTACATATTCCTCCATCTTTTCCCATCCACCCCCCAGCTCTCCTCTCTCTATACTGTTGTCCCTCTCCTGTTTGCAGCATCCCGTTTGCTGGCTGCCTGTCCCCCATCTCTTCTCTACCTTCCTCCTACTTTTCTCTTTCCTGCTCTCCTGCTGTCCTGCTGCATTTGGGCACCGAGCCTTGTAGCCAGCTCAGTGCCAGGAGTCGTTCTGGGCAGGAGTGAGTAAACTTTTCCTGCCTCCTCTGTGCCCCTGGATGGTTTTCAAGCCCCTGGGTGCAGAGCTCCTGGTTGTGGGCAGGTGCCAGGGAGGGGGCCATGTGCTGTGGGGCTTTGGCCAGGCCCCTGTTCCTGACGGGCTCCAGCTGGGGCAGGTGTGGCCAGTGAGGCTAATGATGGGGCTGGCCCTGCTTTGGGCTATGAAGGGGACTGCCTGGACACGCCTGCCTGAGGAGTCAAACCAAGGGGCTTCCACAGGCAGCTGTCTCCAGCTGGTCCCTGTGGCAAGGAAGGATCCCTCCCAGCCATCCCCAACAGAGCGCCCCACCGGCACATGACACTGGGACCTTGCCGTCTCTGTTGGCTGCACACATGTGAGCTGCTGCATGTCCAGGAAACCTCATGGGAGAGGTGTATTGAGTCACCCACCACCTACTCCTAAGGTGAGGCAGTGGAGGGGGAAGGGGCAGAGACAGAGAAAAGCCTCAGGGTGGTGGAGGTCTGCCGTTGGCACCAGGAGCCATGTGTCCCCTCACGTGTGTCCAGTCCCATCCCTGTCCTGGTTCTCCAGATCTCTGCCTGCCTCCTTGCCTGTCGCTGCCTCTGTCTGCCTTTCAGGCTGTCTAGTTTGCCAAAGCTTTTTGCTCTTCTGCTAGCATTGCCCTGTAAAGTGTCACCTTCTACCTTTCCTTTCTCTGTCTTTTCCTTCCTGGCACCCCACGAGCTCTGTTCTCATTCTGCCCTATTGCTTGTGAAAAGGGCATTTCTAGGTCTCCCTCTCTCCCTGCCTCCATTTATCCAGGTCCCTGTTGATTGTGGGAAGTGTGGTGGGTTTCCACTAGCGCTTTTGTTGTATTTTCTTCCTCTGGTTGAGGAAAGGAAGTGATGGAGCACCTTGGTGGGCACTCAACAGCCAGCCAAGGTCAACCCATGGCAGTTTGCTTCTACTGGGCTCTCTGTTCCTGTTTTTTCCTCCTTGCATGTTTCTTGTACCCCATTGCTTTTGAAAGTTTCTACCTCTCCGTTCCTGTCTTTTAACTTCTCACTTAAGTCTCTTGAACCCAGTCGCTTTTTAAATTTTCTTGCAACCTCTCTCTTGCTCTCCCCCTCCCTGACCTAATTTTAATTTCTTGCCTGTTTCTCGTCTCTTGTTGTTTTTCACATTTTTGCCTGCATCCCTTTACGCAGGTCCATATACCTATTCTTTTAATTCTTGTACCCTTTCACATTTAAAATATTCTTTCTGCTTTTCCCTCTGTCCATCTCCCTGACTCTAGTTCTTAATTCTTCCCTCTGTGTCCTCTACCCAACCACTTCTTCAGTTTTGCTTCTTCCATCTGTCACCCTGCCCCCATGTGTTATTTCTTGCCTGTGTTTCCCGTACTCCATCGCTTTTTGAAATATTTGTTCTACATGTGTTTCTATTTGGCTCCCTGTTTCTATTTTTAATTTCTTGCCTATGTTTCTTTTTCCCTGTTGCTTTAGAATTTGTCCCCGGCCCTTGTTTTGCCTCTGTCTCGTCAGTCCCTTCTGCCTCACTCCCCATCTCTCCGATTTGTCTCTCGGTCCCTATTTTCTGGTGCAATCTCTCAGCTCTCCTCTCTACACCCTTGTCCCCCTCTCCAGCCCTCTCTTGTTCATGGTGTCCCATTTTCTGGCTCCCTCTCCCAATTTCTTAATGCTTTCCCGTGTTTCTTGTGCCTCACTGCATTGCAATTTCTCTTTCTCATTTTCCCTCCCTCTGGCACCCTGTCCCTCCTTTTTAATTCCTCTCTCTGTCCTGTATGCTCTCACTTAAAAAAAAAAAAAAAAATTCTTCCTCAATTTTCTTCTATCCACCTCCCCGACCCTATTTTTAAATTATTTCTGTTTCTTGTACCCTGTTGCTCTTAAAGATTTCTATCTACTTTTATCCCACATCCTGTCTTTATTTTTTAATTATGCCTTATCTTTCCTCACCACCATCCTTTTAAATTTTTCTTTCTCTGTCTCCATTTTTGTTGGCTGTCACTTTCTGTATTTTTATATCTTTCCCCTTTATTTCCCTAATCCCTATTGCTTACACTGTATTTTCTACATCTACTCTTTGCTTTTTGATATCTTAAGTTTTAACTTTTTCTTTTTCTTCAGTGCCTTTGCTTTACAGATTTTTCTTTCTACTTCTCCATTACTATTTTTATTTTTTTCCCTTATTTCCTTAATCCCCATCGCTTTTAAAAGTTTCTGTCTACAGCCTTGCCTGTCTGTGTTTTGCCGTCACGGTTTGGCTGGTCCAGAATCACAGCCCAGCAATGCTCAGCAGGCTGTTAGCAGTTTGAGTCAGCTACAGGTGTAGCCCAGACCACTGTGTCATGCTCAGTATAAAGGGGGAAGGTTTGCTGAGGAAGGGGATCTCCCGCGGGGCTCCTGCAGGGCTCTCTCCTTTCCCTGCTTCTCCTTGCTCCCGAGGACCCCTCTCCTGTCGATCGTGGCTGCTGCACGTTCATTTGGCCCAGTGTAACTTTGCATGCCTCTGTTGGTAGTGGTGCTGTCTCGTTAAACCCGATTTCACTTCGACCCGCAGGTCTCCTCCCCTTTTCTCGACGCCCCTCCCTGGCTAGTGAGGGGTCATCGGGGGACAGGGCAGCTGTTGCAGTGTAGCCCCGGATACGGGCTGGAGGGGCACGTTCGCTGCCTTTTCTGTCCATCGCCCCCGGATTTCCTCAGAGCCCGCGCTTCTTAAATGGGCTTTCTGCGCGTTTCAGTTCGCTTTGCGGCGCTCTGCTGCCACCATGCGGCCAAGGGCAGGTACTGCAGCCCCGACCCGCGGTGTCGTTCGCTGTTTCCACGCTGCCGTTCGCCCGCAGCGGCCATGCGACACCGCCGGGGCTGCCTGGCGCCGTCTGCTGCCTCCCGGTAAGGCAGCCCCGCTGCCGCTCCGCCCCTCGCCCTCTGCCCGTTCGCGCGCCGGCTCCGGCCCCTCCGGCGCGTCGGTGGTGGGCGGGGCAAGCGCGTGCCGGGCAAACGCGTGCCCGGCAGCAGCACGGCGGCGCGCCGGGGGAGGGCCGAGGCCACCGGTGAGGCGAGCGAGTCATCCCTTTCGGCGGGTGCGCGGGGTCTCCTGGTCGCCGGCCGCCCGGAGGTGCCGTCCCGCTCCCTCCTCCCGCCCCTGGTGCGCGTGCTTTGGCGCTGCCCAGCGGTGCTCCCGCCCGCCCAGGGGTGTGTCTTCCATGCTCCCCCCGCCCGGCAGGGGGCGCGCTTTGCCGCATCCCCCGTTCTGGTGGGCGCGTGTTCCTGCATCCTGTCGCGCCGCCGGAAGCGTCACTTCCGCCTCTCTCCCCGCCCCTCCGGGGCGCGTGGCTTCCTGCACTCTCCGGTGCACCGCCCGGCAGTGCGAGTCGCGGCAGGAGCGGCGCGGTCACCGAACGTTGCGGGGCTGGGGCTGCGGCTGGGGCTCTTCTGGCTCGGGCTCCGCCGGGGGAGCGGGTGAGTGGGGAGCGGGCGATCGACCGGTGGGTCCCGGGGAAAGCCGTGAGGCGGGCGGCCAGGCCGGCGGGGCCCGTGTCGGAGGCGCGGAGCGGGGCGGGGGAGGCTGCGGGCGGAGCCGCGCCGTGTGGGAAGAAGCGGGGGGGAGCCGCGCCGTGGGGGGGAGGGTGGGGAGGGCGGTGTCCCCGCAGGGCCTGAAGCCGGGCAGGCGCCTCTCGCGGCACGGCGGGAGCGGCGGTCCCGGGGCGCGGCGCTGCTGGGCTGCCCTGCCGGTGCGCCGGAGCGGGCCGGGCGGTGCTCGCCGGTGTCTGGGGCGGGGCGGCGGGGCCTGCTCAGTGCCGGGCAAAGGGGACGGAAACGGGCCGGCTGGGGCTCCAGGGGGCCCTGCCCGGCCCCTCGGGCAGAACCTGGCTCGGTCTTCTCGCCGCTGGCCGGGCGACCTGACCAAGAGGTTCCTGTTCCGCCGCCTCTTCCCGGCGTCGCGTTCCGCGTCCCACGAGGGAGATCCCGCGCGGGCGGATGCGGTCGGTGCTTGGGCGATGGCCCACGTGGGGCTGGGGGAGCGCGGAGGGGCCAGGGCGAGTGGAAGGGCCCCGCCGCCCCTCCCCACCCAAGCCCGGGGCAGAGAAGCTGGGGACAAAACGCCGTTAATGGAGCACGGTTCGTTCCCCGGGAGGTCCCTTGGGAGTCGAGAGTGTTTTTTTTTCCGGGCCGAGGAACAGACTTTCCTCCGTGGTAAGTGCAGAGCTGCCTGTTGCCGCCTTGAGAGTTTCTCTTCTCGTGGTTCACCCTGATTTTATGGGTGGGGTGGAGATGGCTTTTTATTTTTAGATGCCCGAGTACATTGTCAGTAACCTGTGGTGTGAGGACAGTGAACTCTTGAGCACCTAGATGCCGGTAGAAATGTAACCAAAGAAACAGGATGGACAGTGATGTTTAAACTTGGTTTATAGTCGATTTGGTTTTTTCATTAGAGTGTTGATGACTGCTTGTCCTGTGGTTCAGTCCACATGCTATTCCGTGGAGCCCTCAGTCTGGGACTTTTATGTGTTAAAAAAAAAAAAACAACTTGTCCTTCAAAAAAAAGGACTAGTCCTTCGTAGGACTGAGGTATAGACTTGGGGAGTCTCTTAAAGACGTGATCAGAATTAAAGCTGGATTTCACTTAACGTTGCTGCTGTTTGTCTTTGCTTTTGTTACTGTCCCCACCGCTCCGTCATGATTGGGAGCTCCGAATCATGCCCTTTTTTTTTTTTTTCCAATTTGTAATGCCTTTCTCCCCCCTGCCCCTCTCCTAGGACTGTAGCGTACAGACCCTTCATTTAAACATTAGTTTGTTTCCTCACAATTGAGTTCTGATGATTGAAATCGCAGAAATTACACCTGTCTGTCTTACAGATTCAGAGTATTTCTGAACATGTACCCTCACAGACAAATGCTGTGGGGATACGCATCTTCTGCACTTCATCCTCCAGCAGGACAATCCGCTGAGACGGGGACGAGCTGTGAAGGGGCAGTTTCTGCAAGGAGGCAGTTGACAAGGGCAGGTGGGTCGCTGTACATTTTAAGGATAGTATTCGATTTGGGATGTCTAGGGTGAGGAAACCCTGGCTCTATGTAGGCTTGAGAAAAGGTGCGTAGTTATCTGTGTCGATCTAAGGAAGGGAGTTCTGGTGAGACTGAAGCTGCCAATGAGTCAGAAGGAGAAAAAAAAGAAAAAAAAAAAAAGACAGAAAGCACCCAGTTTTCTATGAAAACCAAAATCTCTAGTGGCCTGTCTCAACAGCTGTACCAAAGATGATGCAAAATGCTTTTTCCTCCACTCGGTTGTAGTCATTGCAAACCTTCGCCGAAATAGGAAGCTTTCGATTCCTAGCCCGCTTTGTGCTAAAAGGTGGCTTGTTTTTTTTTTTTTTTTCCTCTCTCAGCAGACTATCAACTGGCATCATTTCACCATGGTGACCCTTTCTTCTGCCCTGGAGGTACAAGACTGGCCCAGAGGATCCCGAGTGGCCTACAAGGACAAGGTACGTCTGCCCCGTGCGTCTGCGTTTTTCCCCAGGTACTTGTAGTACGGACTTTAAAGTGAACGTGAAGAACGTGCCAGCTCTCCTTCTCTAGTTTTGATAGGAAGTGCTTCAGCAGAAACACTCAAAATAAGGTCTGTTCTGGAGCACGTTGTGCCTGTGTGAAGTGTACTCCCCTCCGTTTATTTGCTCTTCCTGAGAGCGTGCGTAGCTTTCTGTTTTGTGTGCTTGCTGAGAAACGATTCTGTGAGAATCGTATGGTGCTGAAAGGGGAAAGAAACTGTGCGTCAGAGTTTGGATGTTCTGAAGAAATGGACTGTGTTCCAGATAAAAGCTTTCTCCTTTTTCAGTCCTTAAGTGTTTAAAATATCTCATAGGGGTACGTGAAAACCTGACTGAGATACTGACATCTGTACTAAGAGCAATCAAGGTCGTGGGTTGGTTTTTTTTTTGTGTTGTGTTGTTTTGTTTTGTTGTTTGGGGTTTTTTTGCTTGTTTGGTGGGTTTTTTCCCCCCACCTCTCTCTGGCAAATCTTCCAGTCCTGTTTGGTAGCCTTAAGCATTGCAGAACTGGGTGGTTGATTTCTGCATTGTGTCGTCATCCCTGTCCGTCATGGTCCCATCTGTGTGTGTGTCGTGTGTGTGTGTGTGTCCCCAAAGTAAAATAGTATGGGGATCTCTTATCTTACTAATTTTTTATAAGTTTCATTTCTGATAGGAAAAAACCCCAAACAGTTCATGTTGTGTAATATACAAATGGACTTGCCTTGTTTAAACTGTAACCGCCCGCGAGCTTCAGGGTACGATTGAAGAGGGTGTTTAAGCAATTTGGTATTTCTTCTATGTGTTTAAAAAGAGAGGCTGCTGAATGTTATGGGTGGTTTTCCCCATATTTGGAGGGAGCACTCCAAAGTACTTTATTTCTGTCTGGCTTTCGGTGGTGCATTTCCCTGGCCATTGGGTGGCATCTCTCCTGGGCGGTGCAGCTGCCCAGATGTCCCTCCTAATGGTGTAATGCACAAGAACCCCCCCAGTCGGATGGGAACGGTGTATTTTGGAGACAGGTGATTTAATGGTATCTGCTTGCAGCTGGGTGAGTGCAGTTAACGCAAACATCAAATCAAATACTTTGGTAGTGTGAGCATTGTTGTTGGATGTACATGAACATCCACGTGCCTTTTCGGTATAAAGTGAACGACTGAGATTTGTTCTTTCTTTAAAGAACGTTTTAAACATGACTTTGTTATGTTTATTTAGAGTTTTACACTTCACTCTGCAGATTTATTGACTGAGCAAGCGAGACGTGCAGCAGCAGCGGCGGCGGCGCAAGGGCTGTAGCTGTTGTGGTGAGTCCGAGGATGGTACGAGGTCTTCCTGCGGTCTCACGGGTGGGGGGGGGGTGGGGGGTGTATCTCCCCCCAGGGGTGCTGTGAGAAAGGGACGAGACGTTTTCCAGCACTATCAAGGGTGTTTGCTTTTATGCTGAGAATGCTTTCAAAATTGTATTGATGAGTCTTAGTATTGATTTTTTTTTTTAATTTTTTTTTAAGCGTACCGATGGCTCTGGCTTTGAACAGATGTGTTGTAGTTTGAGCTGACCTCCTTTAGCTCAACTGCTATCCTATCCCTCATTCTCACTGAATTCTTCTGCTTTCTCCTGTGTTACTTTTCTCATATGCTGAGACATAACTTGGGATTTTTGTTCTTGAGCTGCCGTGTTGTGTCTGGTGCTGCTCGGCAGCTCCCCCTGCCCAGGTTTGCCTGCCGGCCGTTCAGCGTGCTCGCCCGGCGGCGCCAGCCCTGCGGCCGGAGGCTCCTGGCTCTGTCTCCAGCGGGGACCCGCGGGTGCTGCAGCCGGGGCTGTCCGGTGGGGAGAGTCCGGGGCCCAGAGGGTCTCCTCCCCGCTGTTCTGCCCGCCCCCCCCCCCCCCCCCCCCCCCATCCCTGTCGTCCGTCCCCCCGTCCCGTCCCCCCCCCCCAAGTGATTCCCATGGAGATGTTGCCCCATGCGAGGTTTTTGCGGGACGTTCCCCCGAACCCCCTGCCCTCCGACCTTGTGCCCCCTCCGCCCCACCATGCTCGGCACCGCCCTCCCACCGCCCCTCGGGTGCCGCCTGCACCCCCCGACTTGCCCCTCGCCCCCAGCCCAAGCTCAGACCCGCCCCTTCCCCGCTCCCGCCCCGCCGGGGGCGTGTCCTCCCGCCCCAGGGGCGCGGGGCCGGCGGGCGCTCGGCGCGCAACGCGCGGGGCTGCAGTGCCGGGGCCGCCCCGGGCACGCGCCGCCCGGCGGGCACTGCTGCCGCGCGGCCAAAGCGCGGTCCCGCAGCGCGGCGGTCGCGCGCCGGGCGTGGCCCTTCCGGCGCGCCGGCGGCGGCTCGCGCATGCGCGGTGCGCGAGAGCAGCATGGCGGCGGGTGAGGGGCGAGGTCGGCAGTGAGGCGAGCGAGCTCCTTCGGCGGGTGCGGGAGTCTCTGCTGGCCGCTGGCCGCCGGGGGTGGCGGGACGGGAAGCCTCAAGGCCCGTGCTGCGGCGGGCAGCCCCGGGGAGCTCCCGGGAGCTGGTGGGAGGGAAGAGGGGAAGGAGGCGGACGCCCCTCCAGGCGCCGGGTGCCTTCCCAACTCGCCAGAGCTCCCCTTGAGCCTTCCCCGGCCCCGCTGGCCCCGCGCAGCTGCCCCCAGCTCCAGCACCTCCCCTGCAGCCTGTCTCCCCAGGTCATCCTGTTGTGATGGCAGCAAGCTGGCCCTCGGATGCACTTGATTCTGCCTTAACGTGGATACCATTAACTGCAGTGCAGGGAAAAAGTGGCATCTCCAGAAGCTGCTGTGGAAGGAGGCGATTTGGCCGGGGATGATCTACGGTCATAATGGTCACTGATTCTCCTTGTCTCCCAGAGGCTGCACTGAGGGCACAGGTGTCCCTTCCTCCCCTGAGGATGCTGTTGTCTGCACCCGCCTCGGTCTTGCCTGGGTTGTCTCTGCCTGACCTCGCTCTCGTCGCGGCGTGGGGGCAAAAAGGGGCGGGCGGAGCACTTGCTGGCTGTGGGCAGTGGACAGGAGCTGCTGCGGCTGAAGCTGGAGAGGCCAGAGAAAGAAGAAGGAATCAGAGGCCGGCCGGCCGGCAGCTGCCTCCCGCCGCAGGCAAGCGGAGAGTCCATGTGCGTAACCCATGGCATGGTACGGCCGTGTGATGCATGAACGAGCGAGGCTACATGTCTAGGAAGCCTTGTCTCGCAAGAGTTGAGACAGCCATGTAATCTTTTAGGTGGAGAACCACCATGTGACCGGAGCTGCAGAAGAGGAAGGGAGGAGAGGAAGAGAAGGAAGCGTCTGAACGGGCAAATTCTCCTGGCAGCACTGAGAACAAGGGATGCGGTGAGTCCTGGGCCCTCGGGGCCCCATCGCCCCACTTGTGTGTCCCAGGCCCTCCCTATCCCTCCCCTGGCCCCCTGTCTTTCACATGGTGCTGTGATTTCCCCCTTGCCCGCCCCTGTCTTTTTTTTTTTTTTTTTTTTTTTTTTCCCCCTCCCCTTTCTCAGTCTCTCTCTGTCCAGCTCCTGGTCTCTAATTTTAAATTCCCCTCTCTCTCTGGAAGCCTGTCAGGACTTTTCTCTGTCTGGCTCTCTGTCCCTGTTGTTTAATTCCTTCCTGTGTGCCCTTTTAGGCCTCACCATTTTTATTTGCTCGGTCTCTCTTGGTCCAGCACAAGATCCGGATTTTTTAAAATTCCTCCCTCTCTGCCCTGCAGCCTGTCGCTTTCGAAGTTCGTGTTGCGATTTCATTCCTTTTGCCGTCTCTCCCTGCTGGGATTTTTCAATTGCTCCCTGTCTGTCTCGCAGCCCGTTGTTGCTTTCTTGTTCTCTCTGTCTCTGTTGGGCTCCCTGTCCCTGTCTTGACCCACTTCTAAAAATGCCTTCCTCTCTGCCTCGTATGCATTGTTCTTGAAACTTCCGTTTCCCGACGTCTCTCTGTAGGTTGCTCCTGGTCCCAGATGTTTATTTCTTCCCTCTCTGTCCTGTGGCCTGTTGCGATTTGGTGTTTCTGCGTGTCTCCTGTTCCCGGCTCTCGGTCCCCGTTTTTCAGTTTCTCTCTCAGCCCTGTAGCCCACTGCTGTTATCTGTCTGTCCTCATCTCTCTCTGGCCAGTTGCCTCTCCCCACATATGTGGTTCCTCCCTCTGCCCTGTGGCCCGTCACTGGTTTTCCGTTCTCTGTCCTGCTCCTTTTCCCCGAGTCTTCAGTTGCTCCCTCTCTGTCCTGTAGCCCATCAAGGGGCTTTGTTTCTTTCTCCATCGCTCCCTGTCCGGCTCCCTGCCCCATCTTTTTAATCCTTCCCTTGCTGCCGTGTGGCGGCTCCCCGCTATCTTCCCTTTCTTCATATCTCTCTCTGGACGGCTCCCGCTTCCCTGTTTTTCAGTTTCTTCCTTCTGGGCCCTGTAGCCTGTGGTGATTGTGCTGCTTTCTCCTTCTCTCTGTCCGGCTGTGGATCCCATTTCTTTAATTCCTCCTGCTTCTCCCTGTAGCCTGTCTTTCTGTCTGCCCTCTCCCCCTTTATCTGTCTCCCCACTCCACCTCTGGCGCCCTGTCCCTGTGTTTTAATTCTTCCCTCTCTGCCCTCCAGCTGTTGCTGTGCTTCCTGCGTGTGTCACACTGGGTCCGGCCCCTCATCTCTGTCTTTTCATTCCTCCCGCTCCTCCCTGGAGCTTGTCGTTGTCATTTTCTTTTGCTGTTGCTCTGTCTGGCTCCAGATCCTCGCAGCTTCCCCCCACCCCTGCCCCGCCTCGTTGCTCCTGGCTGTTTTTTCTGTCTCGATCTCTCTGTGCCTGGCTCTGGTTCCCTGTTGTTTCACTCCTCCCTCTCTGTCCTGTAGCCCATCGGCACATTTTCTTTCGTTGGGCTCTCTTTGGCCGTTTCCCTGTCCCTGTTCAGTTTCTTCCTTCTCAGCCCTGTAGTGTGCCGTGATTCTTTTTCTTTCTCCCCCTCTCCCAGCTCCCAGTCCCTCCCTTTTAATTCCTCCCTCTCTGTCCTGTTGCCTGTCAGGAGTCGTGTGTCCTGGAGTCCCCGGCCCACCCCACCCCCCCCAGCCCCTTCTCACTTTCGCACTTCCTGTCCGTGTTTTTTAATTCCTCCTCCTTTGCTGTGTAGCCTGTTGCTTTTTTCTTCTCTCCATCTCTGTGTCTCAGTGCCCCCATTTTTTAATTCTTACTCTCTGCCCTCTACCCTACCCCTATTTTCACCTTTCTCTGACCCTCTGTATCCAGCTCCCTGTCCCTATCGATTATTTTCTCCCTCTTACTCCTGCACCCGCTGCTATTCCCTGCTGTCGCCATCCCTCTCTGTTCAGCTCTCTGTCCCCAGATTTTAATTCCTTCTTCTGCCCCTCCGTAGCCTGTCTGGATTTTCCCCCTGCTCTCTGTCTGGCTCCCTCTCTCTGCCTTTTCATTCCACATTCTCTGTCCCATAGCCCCAAGCTATTTGTCTGTGTTTCTCAGTCTCTTCTGTCTGGCTCCCTGCTGCTGTTTTTTCTTTCCTCCTTATTTGTCTCATAGCCCATCACTGTTTCGTGGTTTTTTTTTTTTTTTTCTGTCTCTTTGTCCAGCTCCCAGTCCCTGCTCTTGAATTCCTCTTCCCTGTAGCCCGCTGCTGGTTTTTTCTGTTCTCGATCACGCTCTGTCTGGTCCCCTGTCCCTGTTGGTCAATTCTTCCTTCTCTGCCCTGCAGCCCCTGCAGTCTTGTACTTTTTTCCGTCTCTCTCTGGCCGGAGCTCTGTTGCTGCTCATGAGTTCCTCCCTCTCTGCCCTGTAGCCTGTTGCTTTTGTCCTTTCTCCGTCTCGCTTTCTCTGGCTCCCTGATGACGCTATTTTAATATTCCCTCCCTTTTTGTATGAATCGCTATACTTTTTGCTCTCCAGCTTTTTTTTTTTTTTTTCTGGCTCCCCGGCTCTATTTTTTAATTCTTCCACCTGTAGTGTGTAGCTCTGTGGTTTGTACCGTGTTGTTGTTCCCCCCACCCCCGCCCCTTCCCTCCATTGTTGGCTGTCTTGGCTCCCTGTCCCTGTTGTTTCATCCTCCCTCTCTGCCCTGTTCTTTGTTGTCTTTCTCCATGTGTCTCGGTCCAGCTTCCTGCCCCTGTTCTTCTTTCCTTCCTCTCTGTCGTGCTGCCTGTCCCAGTTTTGTCCTGCGTCTCCGTCCTCCTTTGTCGGTCTCTGCCCTGCTCCCTTCTCCCTCTATCTGCTGCCTCTCTTCTTCTCTCCCTGCTGCTTCTTTCTCCACCTGTCGGGCTCCCTGTCCCTGTCTTTCTCTCGCCATCCTGTTCCCTGCCTCAGGCGCTCTCGCTGCATCCGCTACCTGCGTGACTGAAGAAACGTTCGCAGTCTCCTTTGCCCTCCCAGCTGCGTTTGCAGTCCCTTCACAGCAGGCGAGGGGCTGTGAGGGAGCCCAGGGGAGGAGGTGCTGCGCTGCGGGGGTCGAGTGATGGCCCCCCGCTCCTGCGGCACGGCCCAGCCCTCGCCACAGCCGCCGCACGAGCTGTGGGCTCGTTGCCAGGGCCGCATGGCTGCCTGCGGGCGTCCGGCTCGGGCGCCATGCTCAGCGCTGCATCCGGCGAGCAGCAGGCTGTCCTGCCGGCGGGCGCCGCCGGTAACGGCCGCGCGATGCTGCAGGGCCTGTGGGATGGGGCCGCCGTGCCCGCTGCCACTTCCCCGTGAGGAAAGGCCGCTGCTGCCCCCTGGGCACAGGGCTGGTGGGTGTGCTCTTTTCCCTCGCCTGGCTCCCTGACCCCGTTTTCCTTCCACAGACCAGGACTCTGTGTCCTTTCTTTATCTGTGTCTCCCCCTCTCTGTTCTTTTCCCGGTACCTCTCTTTCTCTGCTCCTCAGTTCCTCTCCCTCACCTTATTTTTCTCTTTCTGTTCCTCTGCCCAGCTCCCCATGGCTGTGTTTTCGTTCTCCGTACCTGCTGCCCCAGCGTGGACTGCCGAGCGGTCCCAGGGAAGGGTGAGTGGACGGGCTCTGAGCCCCAGAGCAGGCGTGTTCCTCGCACTTAGATGGGTTTGCAAATAAACCCTCGCTCTGTCTCCTTTGTACTTGCTGAGCAGCGGTCAGAGAGTCCAGGGGAGCAGGTACACAGCGGGGGTAAGGGGCCATGGCTGCAGCTGCGGGCTGGTGCCGGAGGAGCCCCGGAGGGAGCCAGCGAGGCTGATGGCGATGGCCGCTCTGTGTCATGGGGCCGCAGCCCCAGGGGATGGTGCTGCTAGGGCACGCCTGCCCGAGAGTGCCGACAGCAGACGTCGGGCCCCGTCAGGGCAGCTCCCAGGGGTTTTGTGAGCTGGTGGAGAGGAAGGAGGAAGAGGGGCAGATGGCTGCCTCCGGGCACCTGGAGGCCTTCCCACCCCCTGGAAAAGTGCTCCGGCCTGCGCGCCCCATGCAGCTGCCCACAGCTCCAGCACCTGTCCCGTAGCCCCTGACCACCCCAGACCCTGCCCTCGCAGCAGCAAGCTGACCCGCGAACGTGCTTTATTGCCCCATAAGCATGGGTGCCGTTGGCAATGGTCTGGGGCAGGAGGGGGCGTCTCCAGGAGCTCCTGCAGAAGGAGGGGTTCCTGCCTGGGGAAAGGGGTGGCCGTCGCTGTGGACAACAGTTGGCCGTTCTTTGTGTCTCCCAGGGGCAGCGCTGAGGACTTGGTTGCCGGTTCCTCCCCGGGGATGTTGCTGACTGCACCTGGCTCAGGTTTGTGTCCTTATTCTCCCAGTTAAAGCGGTTCCGTTAGTTTAATTCCCTGCCCGGTCACGTTGCTGGTGCCGCAGATACCTGCAGTAGAAGAGCAGGTATCGGCCTTTGCGGTACGGGTCGCTGTCTTTGCTCAGTGCTTTGTACCCCGTGACACGGAGGCAGGTGAGGAAACTCCCCGCTGCTCCTCCGGCCGCCCTTGTGTCTGCTGGGGGTCGCCCCAGCCCCTTTCCCAGGGGATTGCAGGAAGGGTGGTGAGCAGGGCCCCGGGTGTACGAGCCCTGGCCTCTGCACAGGGAGCCCGTTCTGCTCCGGGGCTGCTGCGCTGCGGGCGCTCCGCTGGTCTGGTCGCTGGCGGCAGCTCTTGGAGCCGGCTGGGCTGCGCGGGCGTCGGGGGTTTGCTCACGGCAAGAAGCGGAGGCGTCGGTGTGAGGGAAGAGTTTCGAGACCGGCCGAGGTTCGGCTGTAGGCATAGTAGGAAGTACCCTTTTATGCAGTTGTTTTTGTTGTTTCAGGCTGGCGGTTTTCCGCTGAGGGTTTGGGGGTGGCAAAATGGTTTAATAGCCTGCCATTTTTTTTTTTTAAATTTTAGATGCATTGCATTTTTCTGGAATTCCTGACTATGGGAGATGGAACCTTGTTTTTTTTCCCCACCGTTTTTACTGTGTGCTGTGTAAGTTGCTGATGTCTTGATCTATGCTCTTTTTTCTCTCTTAATAGGACTGATGGTGAAATTGTCCAGCGAGGGTTAGGGTGAGCATCTTGTACTCGCCTGTATACGGAGCTTGAGAGTTTCTCGAGAAGGCATCTTCCCCAGAACTTCTCAGAGAAGAGGGTCTGCGTTCTTTGCGCTGGTAACAGTCTCCAGCCAGGGTCTGTCTTCTGTCGTAGGCCCGGGCACGCGAGCCTTCCTATGACTCCGTTTCTGACTTTTTCATGACGCGCCTGATGAGACGTGTCGTAGTGCCGGTCACAGCAGTTATGTTTCCGTGTAGTTTTTCACCTGTTGTGTGTTTAGCACCGGTTTCTGTGGTTGTAAGGTGCCTGTGTTAGATCTTTCAGCCGCCATGGTTTTTCCGTCAGCTGACCGCCGCTGTGATTCCTTGAGGGGTTCAGTGGTAAGGAGGCGGTCGGTGGTGCTTGTTCCGTGTGCGCTATACTGCACATTAATGAGGTCTCAATGCTCCGGAGGTTTATTCTTTTGCGGTAGGCGGGCGCATCGGTAGCCGCACCGAGGGTCTCGTGCTCCTCGACTCACCGGGGTACCGCCGACCGAGCGCTCCCCGTCTCGCGCGAGAAGCTCCACACACAGATCTGTCCAGCATGTCTCGTGTCCGAGAAGGTGACGAGTGGTCCAGGATGCGCTGGGGTATCCGCTGTCGAGCGGTCTGTTCTCACGGAGCCCTCTTCTGGGACGACGACTTCTCCGCATCCTGTGGATGTTGGGTCTTGGGGCCCGGCTTCTCGCGCGTCCACCGTTGCGGTTGCGGCCGCGGCCGTATCTTTTCGTCAGGGGCCGTGGCATTTGACTTCCGGGGTGGAAGGTGCTAAGGGTCGTACGCGTAGGGCCAGGTGTTGCTTTGGCTTTGGTTTTCTGTGATGGCTGGCTGGCTGTTGTTGGAGTCTAGAGGGTATTCCTACATGGAAAGGAGATCTCCGGAACCGTTAAGCTGTTGCTCCGCAGCCGGGTGACTCGTTCGATGCCGTTTTCAGATGCAGTGAGACGAGCCGTGCACCAAAGGGTTAGAGGAGGGGCGGGGGAGCGGCCATAAGAAGGTGGGTTGGCACGCAGTGTCAGCGGGCAGATGCGGCCGATGGCTGTGTGAGCAGCTGACAGGTCTTGGTAGGTTTGTTGTATTCCAAAGGCACGAAGTAGCGAGCGAAGCAGGGTATCGGCACTGCGGGTGGCTGGGGCGAGGTGAGCTGGGACTGGTGGGCTGCAGCAGAGAAGTTACTTTTCAGGCGTTGTGTCGTTTGTGAAGTTTATAAGCATCCCTTATGGGTTGTGTTTTACAGGTGGTACCGGAGCCTCAACGCGGCAGCTGGCAGAGGTAGGGTGGGTGGGCGGCCGAGGTAGAGGAGGAGGAGAGGGGAATGGGCACGGGCAGGCTGTGGTTTCGGGCGGTATCTCAGCACGTGCCTTTTGTTTTGGCTTTCGCAGGTCACGCACATAGCCTCGGAGGGGCGAAGCTGCGCGCCGACCAGCGGCCTGAGGAGGCGAGGCGGTTGTCAGCCGGGCCGGCGTCCAAGAGCGGAGCATCCTGCGGCAGCTCGGTCAAGCGTTTCTGTGCGTTTGTGCAGGTGTTACGCAGCTGCCTTTGGAGTTGGGTGAGCTTTTGAGGTGGTGAGCTAAGGAGCAGCAAGGAGGAGCGTGGGGCTGGTGATTTCTCCCAAGCGTGACGGTATTTCTCTGTCTGTTGCTACCTTAGGGGGGCCGCAAGCGATGACAGCTGCAGCGTCCAACACGGGAATCGGTGCGGAGCAGTTGAGCGGAAGACCACGTTCCTTTTGAGGAGGAGGGTGTTTCGAGGAGGTCTGTGGTGACCCGTGTGACAGCTACCACTGTCAGCGGTGTGTGTGGGTTTTTTTTTTTTTTTTCTGTAGGCGATGAGGAGGAACGTGGCAACTGCAGGAGTAATCAGGTTAGTTGATGTGGTTTCTGCTGAGGATGGACGCGGATCCCCAGCCCTCTGGAAGCGAAGCTGAGGGACCAGGGACCGTTGTCCTGCAGTGCGTAACTTTGATTTCAGTTGGAAAAGGGATTTTCCTGGAATGGAAATCTTTCTCCTTCAAAGAAATTGCGTTGTACGAACTGCCTGTCGGACTCTGTGTGCTTGGCTGTAGAAGTCATGAGCAGTGAGACTTTTTGCCCTCTTTTGAAAAACAAAACAACAGCAAAGTCAATTTGTTTCCAAAGACTGAAGCACAGCAAGTGTTCCAAAAGTGGATGGCGTCGCTGGTCTTTACATTCTTGGTTGCAACGGTCGAGATACGATTAAAAAATGTTCCTCTGCGTGCTTTGGTACAGCCAGAAGCCTTAGTGCATCTGCCAGTCCTGTTCGGTGGCCTTACCTGTTGCAGCCCTGGGGATTTGAATTTCTTTTTTTTTTCTTTTTAATGAGTAAAACCATGTGGGGGATCTATTATTTCACTGATCTTTTCCTGTCATATATGAAACTCTAGAGAAAGTTAAAATTGTATAATTGGCAGAATGACTAACGCGGTTTAAACTCGCTGCCGAATCAGTACAGCATGTAATGTATGAGGTGTACTTAAGCGGTCAGGGGTTTCTCTAACTCTTTCCAAGCCAGAGGCAGCTGCATGTTACTGAGTTTCTTCCCTGTGTTTTGACAGAGCGCTCTGAAGTACTTGGTTTCTAATCATGTGACATGATAGAACAAGGTGGGGCAGGAGCAGAGTCAAATAACAACTGTGTATTTTGGAGACAGGTGTAAGCATAGATCTAGATGGGGGTGTACAGCCTTGTTCTGCAGCAGCGCTCTAAGGAAGGGCATCAAACATGAGCAAGAGCAGTTGCTTTTCTGCTAAGAAGGGGTTGGAAATCGTATCTGTTTGTCTTTCTATGGAGTGTTAAGTATTCAAATCACTCTGGTTTGTAGAGGATGTGTCTGTATTTCGGGCTGGTCTCCTTCAGTTCGACTGCTCTCCTGTCCCTCGTTCTATTGAATTCCTCTCCTTGCTTCTGTGTTGTTCTTCTAATGTGCTGAACTATGGCTGGGGCCTTTTGTTTCCCGATGTCTTGCTGTGAGTGTCCGGTGCTGCGCAGCAGCTCGCCCCCCCCCCCCCCCCCCCCCCCAGGTTTGCCTGCCGGTGGCTCAGCGCTCTCGCCCCGCGGGGCCAGCTCTGTCTCTGTCCAAGCTTTCTGCCACGGCTGTCCGGTGGGGAAAGGGGCAGTTGTTGCTCTGGGGAGCCCGTCCGGGCGTGGTCCGAGACGGGGAATGTGGCAGAGCCGAGTGCGAGCAAGAGCCATGGCACTGTCCTTTGGCGGACGCCCTGCCACCCCTCTGCTGTGCGGCAGCCGGCGTCGATGATCCGGCGGGGGGCAGGCATCGAGCATGGATTCTGTCTCGTGGGCTGTGGCAGGTGAGTGCTCGTCTGTGGGTTATGCCGGGGAGAGCCGTTGGTGTCGGTCATCCCCCACCCCTCTCCGGGTCCCCCTGTACCCCCAGTGTCAGAGAAAGACGCAGGTGCTGCTGCGCCGCTGTGACCGCACGGGGGTGCTGCGTGAAACGGCGCTTTGTGCTGCCTGCGCGTGGGGGGTGTGCGGTACTGCAGGCCGGGGTACGCGCATGCGCGCTGGCGGCCGCCTGCGGCGCGCTCTGCTACCACGATTTGACTAGGGTTGGGTACTGGGGCGTGGTACACGCGCGTGTGCGGTGACACCGATTTGTGGCGCTCTCTGCTGCCACCCTGTGACCGAAAAGCAGTACTGCAGTCCCGAAGGCGCTGCCGCGCTCCCTGCTGCCACCCTGTGACCGAAAAGCAGTACTGCAGTCCCGAAGGCGCTGCCGCGCTCCCTGCTGCCACCCTGTGACCGAAAAGCAGTACTGCAGTCCCGAAGGCGCTGCCGCGCTCCCTGCTGCCACCCTGTGACCGAAAAGCAGTACTGCAGTCCCGAAGGCGCTGCCGCGCTCCCTGCTGCCACCCTGTGACCGAAAGTCGGTACTGCAGGCCCAGCGGAGCTTTCCGCGCTCCCTGCTGCCACCCTGTGACCAAAAAGCGGTTATGCAGCCCCGGCGGCGCTGCCGCGCACCCTGCTGCCACCCTGTGACCAAAAGACGGTACTGCAGCTCCGGGTGCGCGCTGCCGCGCTCTCTCCTGCTACCGCCTACAGTGAGTGGGCTACGCACCGGACGCTCTCACCTTTGTGCCCCGCGGCGGCCCCTTCCCCGGGGGATGTTTGGAAAGGCAGTGGGCGGGGCCTGGGGTAGATGAGTCCCGGGCTCTGCCCAGGGAGCTCCTTCTGGGCGAGGTGAGAGCTGTGGGATTGGGCAAGCTCCAGCAGCACCCACAGTAGAGAGAGCCCTGGGATGCAGCTTGGGCTTTTTTTTTTTATTATTTGTCAGCAGTTTCATACGGAGTGTTAAGGGGTGATGAGAGGGTTCTAAAACACACAGCTTTTTTAACTGACAGTTTTGCTGTGGTTTTGTTCTAGGTTGTCCTGGGTTACAGTGCAAAATGTGCCAAAAGAAAAAAATATTCTATTACCATCTTCAGGAGCTGTTGAGACCAGGTGGGGCGGTGCTCTCTGCCTCCCCCCCCCGGACTATCTCCTGTTACTGGGCACAACAATGCCTTATCGCCTGACTCATCGATAACTCGCTCCTGGACTATCTCCTGTTAATGGCCCATCAAGGAACTGCCTCACGACTCCCCATCCCATTGTGAGATGCTCCGCCCGGGGGTGGGGGGGGCGGGGGGGAAGGAGCCAAGCAGTCCATGCCAAATAAAAACAGAGATTTTGAACACCCTAGCAGCCTTCTTCCAGTGGATTCCCAGAGGAGCTTTTCCCCCCACTGGAGTTCCAGAGGACAAGAGCTACCTACCTACCACTGGACCTTCGGAGGAAGACCAGACTCTTTTACCTGATTGCTGCTTCCACAGAACTACATCCATCGCTTCAGGAGGACTGCAGCCAGCATCTTATCGGACTGCTACTGCCACCCTAACAGGGTGTCAGGTTGTATTCCTGACTCTGTCAGTGTAAACCAGTGGGTTGTTTGTTTTTTCCCTGCCTTGTGTTTTATATATATATATATATATATATTAGTAAAGAACTGTTATTCCTATTCCCCGTATCTTTGCCTGAACGCCCGTTAATTTCAAAATTATAATAATTTGGAGGGAAGGGGGTTGCACTTTCCATTTCAAGGGAGGCTCCTGCCTTCCTCCACAGACACCTGTCTTTCAAACCAAGACATAGGTGCACTGGATTTTCCTGGAATTCTGAACTTCCTGCAGGATGGCAACTTGTTTTTTGTGACAAGGGTTTGTGATCCCATTTCCTTTCCTAGGACTGAAGGTGAGATTATCGAGTAGCATGAGGATGTGCACCACATCTGCACCTGTCTATGCCCCCCCCATACCCCTGTCTCTGCCTTCAGGTGGGGTTTTTCCCATGCCACCCCGATCTTTGTGGCCTTGACTCCCGTGTGTGTGCCTGGCCCTACTTGTCATGTCCCTGCCTCCCATGGGCCTGCCTTGCCTGCTTTTTTTCATGGTAGGGATGGACAACGACAAGAGTATATGTAAGAAGGCAGTCTTTATTAAGTTGCAAAAACCAAGATGGCTGAGATGGTGCAGCAGAAAAAGCGTACCCTTTTATAACCTTTCTTATCTGTCCACCTGTTCATGCACTAAGGCTGCTAAAATGATTCGCTCAATAGCTTTGTCCATTCACCTCCATTCACATAATGATTGGCTGGAGCTCCTACTGTATTTCTCACTGTACCTACTGTTCTCTTGCCAAGTTTCTGCTCTGTGGTATTACTTGCTCAGTCTCTTCTTGCTCAATCTCTTATAACTTCCTCAAACTTGTTTACAACATTGTTCATCCACTTCTTCTGTCTTTTCAAGGGTATACTGGAATGCTGTCAAGGTCAACTTCATCTTCCTCAATCAGGTTATCCCTGACAGATTTTTGTACCCACTTTATGGGTGTGCATAGCTCACACCCTATCCTCCCCCTGTGCACCTGCCTTCCTCCCCCCCCCCGCCCCCCCACCATGGGTGTGCCTTGCACCTGCCTCCCATTACCATGTTTTGTGTCCCCCTCCCCTTGTCCCTGCTCCATGCACCTGCCTTGCCCCCACCACTACAAGAACTGCTGCTCCAGATGCAAACTGTTTTAAACAAACTGTTTGCATTCCAAACTTCGCTCTGGCACTTCCTTGGGCCCAAAATGCCATCACCAGTAGATATCAGGGGGAATGAGGGGCACCCAGCAGGGACACCCTGAAGTCTCATGGTTTCCATCAGGCTTTCCCAAGGGCAGGGGTGGGTGGGAGAGTGGAAAAGCAGTATTGCTTTTTACATTTTCTTCCTACATCTCCCTCTTCAGAGCTCCTTGTCCCTGGGTGCTTGTTCTTGCCTGTGGCCCCTGTTCCTGATGGGCTCCAGGTGTGGCCAGTGGGGCTAATAACAGGGCCGGCCCTCCTGTGGGCTATAAAGGGGCTGCCTGAGGGAGCTGATAAAGGGGAACTGGCTGAGGAGGTAGCTGGAGCTACCTCCAGAATGGAATGGCTGGTCCCTGTGGTAAGGAAGGATCCCCCTGAGCTGTCCATGATGGAGCAGACCACCAGCACACATTGCTGGCAGCTTGGTGCCTGCATCGGCTGTGTGTGTGAGCCGCTGGCCAGCCTGGCGGTGGAGGGGAGTTGAGAGAAAAGTGTTGGGGTGCTGAAGATCTGAGCTGGTGCCAGGAGCTGGGGTGAGTCACACGTTCTCCTGTGTGTGTCCCGGTCCACCTCTGCTGCCCTGCCTGCCGCTCCTTCTGCTGCCTGGGAAAGGGCTGCCCAGGGATGGGGAGGGCCAGCAATGGCTTTCTGTCCTGGCCCCTTTGCTGTGGGAGCCTGATGGACAGCCTAACACCTTCCTGATTGCACTGGGGCTTCCCCTCAAGCCAGGGGGAGAGGCAGGGCTGGAAGAAAGTGGAGGCTGAGATGGGGTGCGAAGTCAGGGAAAATGTGGAAGTCAAGACGGGGGTGGAAATGGTGTCACTTTTTACATTGTCTTTGTAAGGCTCCCTCTTTTTGTCTTCCTGACCCTATGTGTTAGTTCTTGCCTCTGTTTCTTTTCCCCTATTGCTTTACAATATTTCCCTGTCCCTTGTCTTGTCCCTGCCTTGTGGTCCTGCTGGTCCCTTTGGCCTCTCTCTCCTGCTCCTCCTCGCTCTTATGTATTCCTCCATCTCTCCCTGGGTTTTTTGCTCAGTGTCCCAGTACTCCTCTCTCTATGCTACTGTCCTGCTCCCTGTCCCTCTCCTGTTTGCAGCATCCCGTTTACTGGCTGCCTGTCCCCCACCTCTTCTCTACCTTCCTCCTGCTTTTTCCCTTCTCTCCTGCTGCGTTTGCTGTGTTTGCACACCGAGCCTTGTAGCCAGCTCAGTGCCAGGATTTGTTCTGGGCAGAGGTGAGTAAACTTTTCCTGCCTCCTCTGTGCCCCTGGATGGTATTCAAGCCCCTGGGTGCAGAGCTCGTGGCTGTGGGCAGGTGCCGGGGAGGGGGCCATGTGCTGTGGGGCTTTGCCCAGGCCCCTGTTCCTGATGGGCTCCAGCTGGGGCAGGTGTGGCCACTGAGGCTAATGATGGGGCTGGCCCTACTTTGGGCTATGAAGGGGGCTGCCTGGGCATGCCTGCCTGCAGGAGCTGGCTGAGAAGTCAAACCAAGGGGCTTCCACAGGCAACTGTCTCCAGCTGGTCCCTGTGGCAAGGAAGGATCCCTCCCACCCATCCACAACAGAGAATGCCACCATAACACAGCACCAGGACCTTGGCGCCTCTGTTGGCTGCACACGTGTGAGCTGCTGCATGTCCAGGAAACCTCGTGAGAGAAGTGCATTGAGTCACCCACCGCCTGCTCCTAAGGTCAGGCAGCTGGCACTGTGGAGGAGGAAGGGGCAGAGACAGAAAGAAAAGCCTCGGGGCGGTGAAGGTCTGCCGTTGTCACCAGGAGCCACGTGTCCCCTCGTGTGTGTCCAGGGCCATCCCTGCCCCGGTTCTCTGGATCTCTGCCTGCCTCCTTGCCTGTCCCTGCCTCTGTCTGCCTTTCAGGCTGTCTAGTTCCCCAAAGCTTTTTGCTCTTTTGCTAGCATTGCCCTGTAAAGTGTCACCTTCTACCTTTCCTTTCTATGTCGTTTCCTTCCTGGCACCCCACGAGCTCTGTTCTCATTCTGCCCTATTGCTTGTGAAAAGGGCATTTCTAGGTCTCCCTCTCTCCCTGCCTCCATTTATCCAGGTCCCTGTTGATTGTGGGAAGTGTGGTGGGTTTCCACTAGCGCTTTTGTTGTATTTTCTTCCTCTGGTTGAGGAAAGGAAGTGATGGAGCACCTTGGTGGGCACTCAACAGCCAGCCAAGGTCAACCCATGGCAGTTTGCTTCTACTGGGCTCTCTGTTCCTGTTTTTTCCTCCTTGCATGTTTCTTGTACCCCATTGCTTTTGAAAGTTTCTACCTCTCCGTTCCTGTCTTTTAACTTCTCACTTAAGTCTCTTGAACCCAGTCGCTTTTTAAATTTTCTTGCAACCTCTCTCTTGCTCTCCCCCTCCCTGACCTAATTTTAATTTCTTGCCTGTTTCTCGTCTCTTGTTGTTTTTCACATTTTTGCCTGCATCCCTTTACGCAGGTCCATATACCTATTCTTTTAATTCTTGTACCCTTTCACATTTAAAATATTCTTTCTGCTTTTCCCTCTGTCCATCTCCCTGACTCTAGTTCTTAATTCTTCCCTCTGTGTCCTCTACCCAACCACTTCTTCAGTTTTGCTTCTTCCATCTGTCACCCTGCCCCCATGTGTTATTTCTTGCCTGTGTTTCCCGTACTCCATCGCTTTTTGAAATATTTGTTCTACATGTGTTTCTATTTGGCTCCCTGTTTCTATTTTTAATTTCTTGCCTATGTTTCTTTTTCCCTGTTGCTTTAGAATTTGTCCCCGGCCCTTGTTTTGCCTCTGTCTCGTCAGTCCCTTCTGCCTCACTCCCCATCTCTCCGATTTGTCTCTCGGTCCCTATTTTCTGGTGCAATCTCTCAGCTCTCCTCTCTACACCCTTGTCCCCCTCTCCAGCCCTCTCTTGTTCATGGTGTCCCATTTTCTGGCTCCCTCTCCCAATTTCTTAATGCTTTCCCGTGTTTCTTGTGCCTCACTGCATTGCAATTTCTCTTTCTCATTTTCCCTCCCTCTGGCACCCTGTCCCTCCTTTTTAATTCCTCTCTCTGTCCTGTATGCTCTCACTTAAAAAAAAAAAAAAAAATTCTTCCTCAATTTTCTTCTATCCACCTCCCCGACCCTATTTTTAAATTATTTCTGTTTCTTGTACCCTGTTGCTCTTAAAGATTTCTATCTACTTTTATCCCACATCCTGTCTTTATTTTTTAATTATGCCTTATCTTTCCTCACCACCATCCTTTTAAATTTTTCTTTCTCTGTCTCCATTTTTGTTGGCTGTCACTTTCTGTATTTTTATATCTTTCCCCTTTATTTCCCTAATCCCTATTGCTTACACTGTATTTTCTACATCTACTCTTTGCTTTTTGATATCTTAAGTTTTAACTTTTTCTTTTTCTTCAGTGCCTTTGCTTTACAGATTTTTCTTTCTACTTCTCCATTACTATTTTTATTTTTTTCCCTTATTTCCTTAATCCCCATCGCTTTTAAAAGTTTCTGTCTACAGCCTTGCCTGTCTGTGTTTTGCCGTCACGGTTTGGCTGGTCCAGAATCACAGCCCAGCAATGCTCAGCAGGCTGTTAGCAGTTTGAGTCAGCTACAGGTGTAGCCCAGACCACTGTGTCATGCTCAGTATAAAGGGGGAAGGTTTGCTGAGGAAGGGGATCTCCCGCGGGGCTCCTGCAGGGCTCTCTCCTTTCCCTGCTTCTCCTTGCTCCCGAGGACCCCTCTCCTGTCGATCGTGGCTGCTGCACGTTCATTTGGCCCAGTGTAACTTTGCATGCCTCTGTTGGTAGTGGTGCTGTCTCGTTAAACCCGATTTCACTTCGACCCGCAGGTCTCCTCCCCTTTTCTCGACGCCCCTCCCTGGCTAGTGAGGGGTCATCGGGGGACAGGGCAGCTGTTGCAGTGTAGCCCCGGATACGGGCTGGAGGGGCACGTTCGCTGCCTTTTCTGTCCATCGCCCCCGGATTTCCTCAGAGCCCGCGCTTCTTAAATGGGCTTTCTGCGCGTTTCAGTTCGCTTTGCGGCGCTCTGCTGCCACCATGCGGCCAAGGGCAGGTACTGCAGCCCCGACCCGCGGTGTCGTTCGCTGTTTCCACGCTGCCGTTCGCCCGCAGCGGCCATGCGACACCGCCGGGGCTGCCTGGCGCCGTCTGCTGCCTCCCGGTAAGGCAGCCCCGCTGCCGCTCCGCCCCTCGCCCTCTGCCCGTTCGCGCGCCGGCTCCGGCCCCTCCGGCGCGTCGGTGGTGGGCGGGGCAAGCGCGTGCCGGGCAAACGCGTGCCCGGCAGCAGCACGGCGGCGCGCCGGGGGAGGGCCGAGGCCACCGGTGAGGCGAGCGAGTCATCCCTTTCGGCGGGTGCGCGGGGTCTCCTGGTCGCCGGCCGCCCGGAGGTGCCGTCCCGCTCCCTCCTCCCGCCCCTGGTGCGCGTGCTTTGGCGCTGCCCAGCGGTGCTCCCGCCCGCCCAGGGGTGTGTCTTCCATGCTCCCCCCGCCCGGCAGGGGGCGCGCTTTGCCGCATCCCCCGTTCTGGTGGGCGCGTGTTCCTGCATCCTGTCGCGCCGCCGGAAGCGTCACTTCCGCCTCTCTCCCCGCCCCTCCGGGGCGCGTGGCTTCCTGCACTCTCCGGTGCACCGCCCGGCAGTGCGAGTCGCGGCAGGAGCGGCGCGGTCACCGAACGTTGCGGGGCTGGGGCTGCGGCTGGGGCTCTTCTGGCTCGGGCTCCGCCGGGGGAGCGGGTGAGTGGGGAGCGGGCGATCGACCGGTGGGTCCCGGGGAAAGCCGTGAGGCGGGCGGCCAGGCCGGCGGGGCCCGTGTCGGAGGCGCGGAGCGGGGCGGGGGAGGCTGCGGGCGGAGCCGCGCCGTGTGGGAAGAAGCGGGGGGGAGCCGCGCCGTGGGGGGGAGGGTGGGGAGGGCGGTGTCCCCGCAGGGCCTGAAGCCGGGCAGGCGCCTCTCGCGGCACGGCGGGAGCGGCGGTCCCGGGGCGCGGCGCTGCTGGGCTGCCCTGCCGGTGCGCCGGAGCGGGCCGGGCGGTGCTCGCCGGTGTCTGGGGCGGGGCGGCGGGGCCTGCTCAGTGCCGGGCAAAGGGGACGGAAACGGGCCGGCTGGGGCTCCAGGGGGCCCTGCCCGGCCCCTCGGGCAGAACCTGGCTCGGTCTTCTCGCCGCTGGCCGGGCGACCTGACCAAGAGGTTCCTGTTCCGCCGCCTCTTCCCGGCGTCGCGTTCCGCGTCCCACGAGGGAGATCCCGCGCGGGCGGATGCGGTCGGTGCTTGGGCGATGGCCCACGTGGGGCTGGGGGAGCGCGGAGGGGCCAGGGCGAGTGGAAGGGCCCCGCCGCCCCTCCCCACCCAAGCCCGGGGCAGAGAAGCTGGGGACAAAACGCCGTTAATGGAGCACGGTTCGTTCCCCGGGAGGTCCCTTGGGAGTCGAGAGTGTTTTTTTTTCCGGGCCGAGGAACAGACTTTCCTCCGTGGTAAGTGCAGAGCTGCCTGTTGCCGCCTTGAGAGTTTCTCTTCTCGTGGTTCACCCTGATTTTATGGGTGGGGTGGAGATGGCTTTTTATTTTTAGATGCCCGAGTACATTGTCAGTAACCTGTGGTGTGAGGACAGTGAACTCTTGAGCACCTAGATGCCGGTAGAAATGTAACCAAAGAAACAGGATGGACAGTGATGTTTAAACTTGGTTTATAGTCGATTTGGTTTTTTCATTAGAGTGTTGATGACTGCTTGTCCTGTGGTTCAGTCCACATGCTATTCCGTGGAGCCCTCAGTCTGGGACTTTTATGTGTTAAAAAAAAAAAAACAACTTGTCCTTCAAAAAAAAGGACTAGTCCTTCGTAGGACTGAGGTATAGACTTGGGGAGTCTCTTAAAGACGTGATCAGAATTAAAGCTGGATTTCACTTAACGTTGCTGCTGTTTGTCTTTGCTTTTGTTACTGTCCCCACCGCTCCGTCATGATTGGGAGCTCCGAATCATGCCCTTTTTTTTTTTTTTTCCAATTTGTAATGCCTTTCTCCCCCCTGCCCCTCTCCTAGGACTGTAGCGTACAGACCCTTCATTTAAACATTAGTTTGTTTCCTCACAATTGAGTTCTGATGATTGAAATCGCAGAAATTACACCTGTCTGTCTTACAGATTCAGAGTATTTCTGAACATGTACCCTCACAGACAAATGCTGTGGGGATACGCATCTTCTGCACTTCATCCTCCAGCAGGACAATCCGCTGAGACGGGGACGAGCTGTGAAGGGGCAGTTTCTGCAAGGAGGCAGTTGACAAGGGCAGGTGGGTCGCTGTACATTTTAAGGATAGTATTCGATTTGGGATGTCTAGGGTGAGGAAACCCTGGCTCTATGTAGGCTTGAGAAAAGGTGCGTAGTTATCTGTGTCGATCTAAGGAAGGGAGTTCTGGTGAGACTGAAGCTGCCAATGAGTCAGAAGGAGAAAAAAAAGAAAAAAAAAAAAAAGACAGAAAGCACCCAGTTTTCTATGAAAACCAAAATCTCTAGTGGCCTGTCTCAACAGCTGTACCAAAGATGATGCAAAATGCTTTTTCCTCCACTCGGTTGTAGTCATTGCAAACCTTCGCCGAAATAGGAAGCTTTCGATTCCTAGCCCGCTTTGTGCTAAAAGGTGGCTTGTTTTTTTTTTTTTTTTCCTCTCTCAGCAGACTATCAACTGGCATCATTTCACCATGGTGACCCTTTCTTCTGCCCTGGAGGTACAAGACTGGCCCAGAGGATCCCGAGTGGCCTACAAGGACAAGGTACGTCTGCCCCGTGCGTCTGCGTTTTTCCCCAGGTACTTGTAGTACGGACTTTAAAGTGAACGTGAAGAACGTGCCAGCTCTCCTTCTCTAGTTTTGATAGGAAGTGCTTCAGCAGAAACACTCAAAATAAGGTCTGTTCTGGAGCACGTTGTGCCTGTGTGAAGTGTACTCCCCTCCGTTTATTTGCTCTTCCTGAGAGCGTGCGTAGCTTTCTGTTTTGTGTGCTTGCTGAGAAACGATTCTGTGAGAATCGTATGGTGCTGAAAGGGGAAAGAAACTGTGCGTCAGAGTTTGGATGTTCTGAAGAAATGGACTGTGTTCCAGATAAAAGCTTTCTCCTTTTTCAGTCCTTAAGTGTTTAAAATATCTCATAGGGGTACGTGGAAACCTGACTGAGATACTGACATCTGTACTAAGAGCAATCAAGGTCGTGGGTTGGTTTTTTTTTTGTGTTGTGTTGTTTTGTTTTGTTGTTTGGGGTTTTTTTGCTTGTTTGGTGGGTTTTTTCCCCCCACCTCTCTCTGGCAAATCTTCCAGTCCTGTTTGGTAGCCTTAAGCATTGCAGAACTGGGTGGTTGATTTCTGCATTGTGTCGTCATCCCTGTCCGTCATGGTCCCATCTGTGTGTGTGTCGTGTGTGTGTGTGTGTCCCCAAAGTAAAATAGTATGGGGATCTCTTATCTTACTAATTTTTTATAAGTTTCATTTCTGATAGGAAAAAACCCCAAACAGTTCATGTTGTGTAATATACAAATGGACTTGCCTTGTTTAAACTGTAACCGCCCGCGAGCTTCAGGGTACGATTGAAGAGGGTGTTTAAGCAATTTGGTATTTCTTCTATGTGTTTAAAAAGAGAGGCTGCTGAATGTTATGGGTGGTTTTCCCCATATTTGGAGGGAGCACTCCAAAGTACTTTATTTCTGTCTGGCTTTCGGTGGTGCATTTCCCTGGCCATTGGGTGGCATCTCTCCTGGGCGGTGCAGCTGCCCAGATGTCCCTCCTAATGGTGTAATGCACAAGAAACCCCCCAGTCGGATGGGAACGGTGTATTTTGGAGACAGGTGATTTAATGGTATCTGCTTGCAGCTGGGTGAGTGCAGTTAACGCAAACATCAAATCAAATACTTTGGTAGTGTGAGCATTGTTGTTGGATGTACATGAACATCCACGTGCCTTTTCGGTATAAAGTGAACGACTGAGATTTGTTCTTTCTTTAAAGAACGTTTTAAACATGACTTTGTTATGTTTATTTAGAGTTTTACACTTCACTCTGCAGATTTATTGACTGAGCAAGCGAGACGTGCAGCAGCAGCGGCGGCGGCGCAAGGGCTGTAGCTGTTGTGGTGAGTCCGAGGATGGTACGAGGTCTTCCTGCGGACTCACGGGTGGGGGGGGGGTGGGGGGTGTATCTCCCCCCAGGGGTGCTGTGAGAAAGGGACGAGACGTTTTCCAGCACTATCAAGGGTGTTTGCTTTTATGCTGAGAATGCTTTCAAAATTGTATTGATGAGTCTTAGTATTGATTTTTTTTTTTAATTTTTTTTTAAGCGTACCGATGGCTCTGGCTTTGAACAGATGTGTTGTAGTTTGAGCTGACCTCCTTTAGCTCAACTGCTATCCTATCCCTCATTCTCACTGAATTCTTCTGCTTTCTCCTGTGTTACTTTTCTCATATGCTGAGACATAACTTGGGATTTTTGTTCTTGAGCTGCCGTGTTGTGTCTGGTGCTGCTCGGCAGCTCCCCCTGCCCAGGTTTGCCTGCCGGCCGTTCAGCGTGCTCGCCCGGCGGCGCCAGCCCTGCGGCCGGAGGCTCCTGGCTCTGTCTCCAGCGGGGACCCGCGGGTGCTGCAGCCGGGGCTGTCCGGTGGGGAGAGTCCGGGGCCCAGAGGGTCTCCTCCCCGCTGTTCTGCCCGCCCCCCCCCCCCCCCCCCCCCCCCATCCCTGTCGTCCGTCCCCCCGTCCCGTCCCCCCCCCCCAAGTGATTCCCATGGAGATGTTGCCCCATGCGAGGTTTTTGCGGGACGTTCCCCCGAACCCCCTGCCCTCCGACCTTGTGCCCCCTCCGCCCCACCATGCTCGGCACCGCCCTCCCACCGCCCCTCGGGTGCCGCCTGCACCCCCCGACTTGCCCCTCGCCCCCAGCCCAAGCTCAGACCCGCCCCTTCCCCGCTCCCGCCCCGCCGGGGGCGTGTCCTCCCGCCCCAGGGGCGCGGGGCCGGCGGGCGCTCGGCGCGCAACGCGCGGGGCTGCAGTGCCGGGGCCGCCCCGGGCACGCGCCGCCCGGCGGGCACTGCTGCCGCGCGGCCAAAGCGCGGTCCCGCAGCGCGGCGGTCGCGCGCCGGGCGTGGCCCTTCCGGCGCGCCGGCGGCGGCTCGCGCATGCGCGGTGCGCGAGAGCAGCATGGCGGCGGGTGAGGGGCGAGGTCGGCGGTGAGGCGAGCGAGCTCCTTCGGCGGGTGCGGGAGTCTCTGCTGGCCGCTGGCCGCCGGGGGTGGCGGGACGGGAAGCCTCAAGGCCCGTGCTGCGGCGGGCAGCCCCGGGGAGCTCCCGGGAGCTGGTGGGAGGGAAGAGGGGAAGGAGGCGGACGCCCCTCCAGGCGCCAGGTGCCTTCCCAACTCGCCAGAGCTCCCCTTGAGCCTTCCCCGGCCCCGCTGGCCCCGCGCAGCTGCCCCCAGCTCCAGCACCTCCCCTGCAGCCTGTCTCCCCAGGTCATCCTGTTGTGATGGCAGCAAGCTGGCCCTCGGATGCACTTGATTCTGCCTTAACGTGGATACCATTAACTGCAGTGCAGGGAAAAAGTGGCATCTCCAGAAGCTGCTGTGGAAGGAGGCGATTTGGCCGGGGATGATCTACGGTCATAATGGTCACTGATTCTCCTTGTCTCCCAGAGGCTGCACTGAGGGCACAGGTGTCCCTTCCTCCCCTGAGGATGCTGTTGTCTGCACCCGCCTCGGTCTTGCCTGGGTTGTCTCTGCCTGACCTCGCTCTCGTCGCGGCGTGGGGGCAAAAAGGGGCGGGCGGAGCACTTGCTGGCTGTGGGCAGTGGACAGGAGCTGCTGCGGCTGAAGCTGGAGAGGCCAGAGAAAGAAGAAGGAATCAGAGGCCGGCCGGCCGGCAGCTGCCTCCCGCCGCAGGCAAGCGGAGAGTCCATGTGCGTAACCCATGGCATGGTACGGCCATGTGATGCATGAACGAGCGAGGCTACATGTCTAGGAAGCCTTGTCTCGCAAGAGTTGAGACAGCCATGTAATCTTTTAGGTGGAGAACCACCATGTGACCGGAGCTGCAGAAGAGGAAGGGAGGAGAGGAAGAGAAGGAAGCGTCTGAACGGGCAAATTCTCCTGGCAGCACTGAGAACAAGGGATGCGGTGAGTCCTGGGCCCTCGGGGCCCCATCGCCCCACTTGTGTGTCCCAGGCCCTCCCTATCCCTCCCCTGGCCCCCTGTCTTTCACATGGTGCTGTGATTTCCCCCTTGCCCGCCCCTGTCTTTTTTTTTTTTTTTTTTTTTTTTTTCCCCCTCCCCTTTCTCAGTCTCTCTCTGTCCAGCTCCTGGTCTCTAATTTTAAATTCCCCTCTCTCTCTGGAAGCCTGTCAGGACTTTTCTCTGTCTGGCTCTCTGTCCCTGTTGTTTAATTCCTTCCTGTGTGCCCTTTTAGGCCTCACCATTTTTATTTGCTCGGTCTCTCTTGGTCCAGCACAAGATCCGGATTTTTTAAAATTCCTCCCTCTCTGCCCTGCAGCCTGTCGCTTTCGAAGTTCGTGTTGCGATTTCATTCCTTTTGCCGTCTCTCCCTGCTGGGATTTTTCAATTGCTCCCTGTCTGTCTCGCAGCCCGTTGTTGCTTTCTTGTTCTCTCTGTCTCTGTTGGGCTCCCTGTCCCTGTCTTGACCCACTTCTAAAAATGCCTTCCTCTCTGCCTCGTATGCATTGTTCTTGAAACTTCCGTTTCCCGACGTCTCTCTGTAGGTTGCTCCTGGTCCCAGATGTTTATTTCTTCCCTCTCTGTCCTGTGGCCTGTTGCGATTTGGTGTTTCTGCGTGTCTCCTGTTCCCGGCTCTCGGTCCCCGTTTTTCAGTTTCTCTCTCAGCCCTGTAGCCCACTGCTGTTATCTGTCTGTCCTCATCTCTCTGGCCAGTTGCCTCTCCCCACATATGTGGTTCCTCCCTCTGCCCTGTGGCCCGTCACTGGTTTTCCGTTCTCTGTCCTGCTCCTTTTCCCCGAGTCTTCAGTTGCTCCCTCTCTGTCCTGTAGCCCATCAAGGGGCTTTGTTTCTTTCTCCATCGCTCCCTGTCCGGCTCCCTGCCCCATCTTTTTAATCCTTCCCTTGCTGCCGTGTGGCGGCTCCCCGCTATCTTCCCTTTCTTCATATCTCTCTCTGGACGGCTCCCGCTTCCCTGTTTTTCAGTTTCTTCCTTCTGGGCCCTGTAGCCTGTGGTGATTGTGCTGCTTTCTCCTTCTCTCTGTCCGGCTGTGGATCCCATTTCTTTAATTCCTCCTGCTTCTCCCTGTAGCCTGTCTTTCTGTCTGCCCTCTCCCCCTTTATCTGTCTCCCCACTCCACCTCTGGCGCCCTGTCCCTGTGTTTTAATTCTTCCCTCTCTGCCCTCCAGCTGTTGCTGTGCTTCCTGCGTGTGTCACACTGGGTCCGGCCCCTCATCTCTGTCTTTTCATTCCTCCCGCTCCTCCCTGGAGCTTGTCGTTGTCATTTTCTTTTGCTGTTGCTCTGTCTGGCTCCAGATCCTCGCAGCTTCCCCCCACCCCTGCCCCGCCTCGTTGCTCCTGGCTGTTTTTTCTGTCTCGATCTCTCTGTGCCTGGCTCTGGCTCCCTGTTGTTTCACTCCTCCCTCTCTGTCCTGTAGCCCATCGGCACATTTTCTTTCGTTGGGCTCTCTTTGGCCGTTTCCCTGTCCCTGTTCAGTTTCTTCCTTCTCAGCCCTGTAGTGTGCCGTGATTCTTTTTCTTTCTCCCCCTCTCCCAGCTCCCAGTCCCTCCCTTTTAATTCCTCCCTCTCTGTCCTGTTGCCTGTCAGGAGTCGTGTGTCCTGGAGTCCCCGGCCCACCCCACCCCCCCCAGCCCCTTCTCACTTTCGCACTTCCTGTCCGTGTTTTTTAATTCCTCCTCCTTTGCTGTGTAGCCTGTTGCTTTTTTCTTCTCTCCATCTCTGTGTCTCAGTGCCCCCATTTTTTAATTCTTACTCTCTGCCCTCTACCCTACCCCTATTTTCACCTTTCTCTGACCCTCTGTATCCAGCTCCCTGTCCCTATCGATTATTTTCTCCCTCTTACTCCTGCACCCGCTGCTATTCCCTGCTGTCGCCATCCCTCTCTGTTCAGCTCTCTGTCCCCAGATTTTAATTCCTTCTTCTGCCCCTCCGTAGCCTGTCTGGATTTTCCCCCTGCTCTCTGTCTGGCTCCCTCTCTCTGCCTTTTCATTCCACATTCTCTGTCCCATAGCCCCAAGCTATTTGTCTGTGTTTCTCAGTCTCTTCTGTCTGGCTCCCTGCTGCTGTTTTTTCTTTCCTCCTTATTTGTCTCATAGCCCATCACTGTTTCGTGGTTTTTTTTTTTTTTTTCTGTCTCTTTGTCCAGCTCCCAGTCCCTGCTCTTGAATTCCTCTTCCCTGTAGCCCGCTGCTGGTTTTTTCTGTTCTCGATCACGCTCTGTCTGGTCCCCTGTCCCTGTTGGTCAATTCTTCCTTCTCTGCCCTGCAGCCCCTGCAGTCTTGTACTTTTTTCCGTCTCTCTCTGGCCGGAGCTCTGTTGCTGCTCATGAGTTCCTCCCTCTCTGCCCTGTAGCCTGTTGCTTTTGTCCTTTCTCCGTCTCGCTTTCTCTGGCTCCCTGATGACGCTATTTTAATATTCCCTCCCTTTTTGTATGAATCGCTATACTTTTTGCTCTCCAGCTTTTTTTTTTTTTTTTCTGGCTCCCCGGCTCTATTTTTTAATTCTTCCACCTGTAGTGTGTAGCTCTGTGGTTTGTACCGTGTTGTTGTTCCCCCCACCCCCGCCCCTTCCCTCCATTGTTGGCTGTCTTGGCTCCCTGTCCCTGTTGTTTCATCCTCCCTCTCTGCCCTGTTCTTTGTTGTCTTTCTCCATGTGTCTCGGTCCAGCTTCCTGCCCCTGTTCTTCTTTCCTTCCTCTCTGTCGTGCTGCCTGTCCCAGTTTTGTCCTGCGTCTCCGTCCTCCTTTGTCGGTCTCTGCCCTGCTCCCTTCTCCCTCTATCTGCTGCCTCTCTTCTTCTCTCCCTGCTGCTTCTTTCTCCACCTGTCGGGCTCCCTGTCCCTGTCTTTCTCTCGCCATCCTGTTCCCTGCCTCAGGCGCTCTCGCTGCATCCGCTACCTGCGTGACTGAAGAAACGTTCGCAGTCTCCTTTGCCCTCCCAGCTGCGTTTGCAGTCCCTTCACAGCAGGCGAGGGGCTGTGAGGGAGCCCAGGGGAGGAGGTGCTGCGCTGCGGGGGTCGAGTGATGGCCCCCCGCTCCTGCGGCACGGCCCAGCCCTCGCCACAGCCGCCGCACGAGCTGTGGGCTCGTTGCCAGGGCCGCATGGCTGCCTGCGGGCGTCCGGCTCGGGCGCCATGCTCAGCGCTGCATCCGGCGAGCAGCAGGCTGTCCTGCCGGCGGGCGCCGCCGGTAACGGCCGCGCGATGCTGCAGGGCCTGTGGGATGGGGCCGCCGTGCCCGCTGCCACTTCCCCGTGAGGAAAGGCCGCTGCTGCCCCCTGGGCACAGGGCTGGTGGGTGTGCTCTTTTCCCTCGCCTGGCTCCCTGACCCCGTTTTCCTTCCACAGACCAGGACTCTGTGTCCTTTCTTTATCTGTGTCTCCCCCTCTCTGTTCTTTTCCCGGTACCTCTCTTTCTCTGCTCCTCAGTTCCTCTCCCTCACCTTATTTTTCTCTTTCTGTTCCTCTGCCCAGCTCCCCATGGCTGTGTTTTCGTTCTCCGTACCTGCTGCCCCAGCGTGGACTGCCGAGCGGTCCCAGGGAAGGGTGAGTGGACGGGCTCTGAGCCCCAGAGCAGGCGTGTTCCTCGCACTTAGATGGGTTTGCAAATAAACCCTCGCTCTGTCTCCTTTGTACTTGCTGAGCAGCGGTCAGAGAGTCCAGGGGAGCAGGTACACAGCGGGGGTAAGGGGCCATGGCTGCAGCTGCGGGCTGGTGCCGGAGGAGCCCCGGAGGGAGCCAGCGAGGCTGATGGCGATGGCCGCTCTGTGTCATGGGGCCGCAGCCCCAGGGGATGGTGCTGCTAGGGCACGCCTGCCCGAGAGTGCCGACAGCAGACGTCGGGCCCCGTCAGGGCAGCTCCCAGGGGTTTTGTGAGCTGGTGGAGAGGAAGGAGGAAGAGGGGCAGATGGCTGCCTCCGGGCACCTGGAGGCCTTCCCACCCCCTGGAAAAGTGCTCCGGCCTGCGCGCCCCATGCAGCTGCCCACAGCTCCAGCACCTGTCCCGTAGCCCCTGACCACCCCAGACCCTGCCCTCGCAGCAGCAAGCTGACCCGCGAACGTGCTTTATTGCCCCATAAGCACGGGTGCCGTTGGCAATGGTCTGGGGCAGGAGGGGGCGTCTCCAGGAGCTCCTGCAGAAGGAGGGGTTCCTGCCTGGGGAAAGGGGTGGCCGTCGCTGTGGACAACAGTTGGCCGTTCTTTGTGTCTCCCAGGGGCAGCGCTGAGGACTTGGTTGCCGGTTCCTCCCCGGGGATGTTGCTGACTGCACCTGGCTCAGGTTTGTGTCCTTATTCTCCCAGTTAAAGCGGTTCCGTTAGTTTAATTCCCTGCCCGGTCACGTTGCTGGTGCCGCAGATACCTGCAGTAGAAGAGCAGGTATCGGCCTTTGCGGTACGGGTCGCTGTCTTTGCTCAGTGCTTTGTACCCCGTGACACGGAGGCAGGTGAGGAAACTCCCCGCTGCTCCTCCGGCCGCCCTTGTGTCTGCTGGGGGTCGCCCCAGCCCCTTTCCCAGGGGATTGCAGGAAGGGTGGTGAGCAGGGCCCCGGGTGTACGAGCCCTGGCCTCTGCACAGGGAGCCCGTTCTGCTCCGGGGCTGCTGCGCTGCGGGCGCTCCGCTGGTCTGGTCGCTGGCGGCAGCTCTTGGAGCCGGCTGGGCTGCGCGGGCGTCGGGGGTTTGCTCACGGCAAGAAGCGGAGGCGTCGGTGTGAGGGAAGAGTTTCGAGACCGGCCGAGGTTCGGCTGTAGGCATAGTAGGAAGTACCCTTTTATGCAGTTGTTTTTGTTGTTTCAGGCTGGCGGTTTTCCGCTGAGGGTTTGGGGGTGGCAAAATGGTTTAATAGCCTGCCATTTTTTTTTTTTAAATTTTAGATGCATTGCATTTTTCTGGAATTCCTGACTATGGGAGATGGAACCTTGTTTTTTTTCCCCACCGTTTTTACTGTGTGCTGTGTAAGTTGCTGATGTCTTGATCTATGCTCTTTTTTCTCTCTTAATAGGACTGATGGTGAAATTGTCCAGCGAGGGTTAGGGTGAGCATCTTGTACTCGCCTGTATACGGAGCTTGAGAGTTTCTCGAGAAGGCATCTTCCCCAGAACTTCTCAGAGAAGAGGGTCTGCGTTCTTTGCGCTGGTAACAGTCTCCAGCCAGGGTCTGTCTTCTGTCGTAGGCCCGGGCACGCGAGCCTTCCCATGACTCCGTTTCTGACTTTTTCATGACGCGCCTGATGAGACGTGTCGTAGTGCCGGTCACAGCAGTTATGTTTCCGTGTAGTTTTTCACCTGTTGTGTGTTTAGCACCGGTTTCTGTGGTTGTAAGGTGCCTGTGTTAGATCTTTCAGCCGCCATGGTTTTTCCGTCAGCTGACCGCCGCTGTGATTCCTTGAGGGGTTCAGTGGTAAGGAGGCGGTCGGTGGTGCTTGTTCCGTGTGCGCTATACTGCACATTAATGAGGTCTCAATGCTCCGGAGGTTTATTCTTTTGCGGTAGGCGGGCGCATCGGTAGCCGCACCGAGGGTCTCGTGCTCCTCGACTCACCGGGGTACCGCCGACCGAGCGCTCCCCGTCTCGCGCGAGAAGCTCCACACACAGATCTGTCCAGCATGTCTCGTGTCCGAGAAGGTGACGAGTGGTCCAGGATGCGCTGGGGTATCCGCTGTCGAGCGGTCTGTTCTCACGGAGCCCTCTTCTGGGACGACGACTTCTCCGCATCCTGTGGATGTTGGGTCTTGGGGCCCGGCTTCTCGCGCGTCCACCGTTGCGGTTGCGGCCGCGGCCGTATCTTTTCGTCAGGGGCCGTGGCATTTGACTTCCGGGGTGGAAGGTGCTAAGGGTCGTACGCGTAGGGCCAGGTGTTGCTTTGGCTTTGGTTTTCTGTGATGGCTGGCTGGCTGTTGTTGGAGTCTAGAGGGTATTCCTACATGGAAAGGAGATCTCCGGAACCGTTAAGCTGTTGCTCCGCAGCCGGGTGACTCGTTCGATGCCGTTTTCAGATGCAGTGAGACGAGCCGTGCACCAAAGGGTTAGAGGAGGGGCGGGGGAGCGGCCATAAGAAGGTGGGTTGGCACGCAGTGTCAGCGGGCAGATGCGGCCGATGGCTGTGTGAGCAGCTGACAGGTCTTGGTAGGTTTGTTGTATTCCAAAGGCACGAAGTAGCGAGCGAAGCAGGGTATCGGCACTGCGGGTGGCTGGGGCGAGGTGAGCTGGGACTGGTGGGCTGCAGCAGAGAAGTTACTTTTCAGGCGTTGTGTCGTTTGTGAAGTTTATAAGCATCCCTTATGGGTTGTGTTTTACAGGTGGTACCGGAGCCTCAACGCGGCAGCTGGCAGAGGTAGGGTGGGTGGGCGGCCGAGGTAGAGGAGGAGGAGAGGGGAATGGGCACGGGCAGGCTGTGGTTTCGGGCGGTATCTCAGCACGTGCCTTTTGTTTTGGCTTTCGCAGGTCACGCACATAGCCTCGGAGGGGCGAAGCTGCGCGCCGACCAGCGGCCTGAGGAGGCGAGGCGGTTGTCAGCCGGGCCGGCGTCCAAGAGCGGAGCATCCTGCGGCAGCTCGGTCAAGCGTTTCTGTGCGTTTGTGCAGGTGTTACGCAGCTGCCTTTGGAGTTGGGTGAGCTTTTGAGGTGGTGAGCTAAGGAGCAGCAAGGAGGAGCGTGGGGCTGGTGATTTCTCCCAAGCGTGACGGTATTTCTCTGTCTGTTGCTACCTTAGGGGGGCCGCAAGCGATGACAGCTGCAGCGTCCAACACGGGAATCGGTGCGGAGCAGTTGAGCGGAAGACCACGTTCCTTTTGAGGAGGAGGGTGTTTCGAGGAGGTCTGTGGTGACCCGTGTGACAGCTACCACTGTCAGCGGTGTGTGTGGGTTTTTTTTTTTTTTTTTCTGTAGGCGATGAGGAGGAACGTGGCAACTGCAGGAGTAATCAGGTTAGTTGATGTGGTTTCTGCTGAGGATGGACGCGGATCCCCAGCCCTCTGGAAGCGAAGCTGAGGGACCAGGGACCGTTGTCCTGCAGTGCGTAACTTTGATTTCAGTTGGAAAAGGGATTTTCCTGGAATGGAAATCTTTCTCCTTCAAAGAAATTGCGTTGTACGAACTGCCTGTCGGACTCTGTGTGCTTGGCTGTAGAAGTCATGAGCAGTGAGACTTTTTGCCCTCTTTTGAAAAACAAAACAACAGCAAAGTCAATTTGTTTCCAAAGACTGAAGCACAGCAAGTGTTCCAAAAGTGGATGGCGTCGCTGGTCTTTACATTCTTGGTTGCAACGGTCGAGATACGATTAAAAAATGTTCCTCTGCGTGCTTTGGTACAGCCAGAAGCCTTAGTGCATCTGCCAGTCCTGTTCGGTGGCCTTACCTGTTGCAGCCCTGGGGATTTGAATTTCTTTTTTTTTTCTTTTTAATGAGTAAAACCATGTGGGGGATCTATTATTTCACTGATCTTTTCCTGTCATATATGAAACTCTAGAGAAAGTTAAAATTGTATAATTGGCAGAATGACTAACGCGGTTTAAACTCGCTGCCGAATCAGTACAGCATGTAATGTATGAGGTGTACTTAAGCGGTCAGGGGTTTCTCTAACTCTTTCCAAGCCAGAGGCAGCTGCATGTTACTGAGTTTCTTCCCTGTGTTTTGACAGAGCGCTCTGAAGTACTTGGTTTCTAATCATGTGACATGATAGAACAAGGTGGGGCAGGAGCAGAGTCAAATAACAACTGTGTATTTTGGAGACAGGTGTAAGCATAGATCTAGATGGGGGTGTACAGCCTTGTTCTGCAGCAGCGCTCTAAGGAAGGGCATCAAACATGAGCAAGAGCAGTTGCTTTTCTGCTAAGAAGGGGTTGGAAATCGTATCTGTTTGTCTTTCTATGGAGTGTTAAGTATTCAAATCACTCTGGTTTGTAGAGGATGTGTCTGTATTTCGGGCTGGTCTCCTTCAGTTCGACTGCTCTCCTGTCCCTCGTTCTATTGAATTCCTCTCCTTGCTTCTGTGTTGTTCTTCTAATGTGCTGAACTATGGCTGGGGCCTTTTGTTTCCCGATGTCTTGCTGTGAGTGTCCGGTGCTGCGCAGCAGCTCGCCCCCCCCCCCCCCCCCCCCCCCCCAGGTTTGCCTGCCGGTGGCTCAGCGCTCTCGCCCCGCGGGGCCAGCTCTGTCTCTGTCCAAGCTTTCTGCCACGGCTGTCCGGTGGGGAAAGGGGCAGTTGTTGCTCTGGGGAGCCCGTCCGGGCGTGGTCCGAGACGGGGAATGTGGCAGAGCCGAGTGCGAGCAAGAGCCATGGCACTGTCCTTTGGCGGACGCCCTGCCACCCCTCTGCTGTGCGGCAGCCGGCGTCGATGATCCGGCGGGGGGCAGGCATCGAGCATGGATTCTGTCTCGTGGGCTGTGGCAGGTGAGTGCTCGTCTGTGGGTTATGCCGGGGAGAGCCGTTGGTGTCGGTCATCCCCCACCCCTCTCCGGGTCCCCCTGTACCCCCAGTGTCAGAGAAAGACGCAGGTGCTGCTGCGCCGCTGTGACCGCACGGGGGTGCTGCGTGAAACGGCGCTTTGTGCTGCCTGCGCGTGGGGGGTGTGCGGTACTGCAGGCCGGGGTACGCGCATGCGCGCTGGCGGCCGCCTGCGGCGCGCTCTGCTACCACGATTTGACTAGGGTTGGGTACTGGGGCGTGGTACACGCGCGTGTGCGGTGACACCGATTTGTGGCGCTCTCTGCTGCCACCCTGTGACCGAAAAGCAGTACTGCAGTCCCGAAGGCGCTGCCGCGCTCCCTGCTGCCACCCTGTGACCGAAAAGCAGTACTGCAGTCCCGAAGGCGCTGCCGCGCTCCCTGCTGCCACCCTGTGACCGAAAAGCAGTACTGCAGTCCCGAAGGCGCTGCCGCGCTCCCTGCTGCCACCCTGTGACCGAAAGTCGGTACTGCAGGCCCAGCGGAGCTTTCCGCGCTCCCTGCTGCCACCCTGTGACCAAAAAGCGGTTATGCAGCCCCGGCGGCGCTGCCGCGCACCCTGCTGCCACCCTGTGACCAAAAGACGGTACTGCAGCTCCGGGTGCGCGCTGCCGCGCTCTCTCCTGCTACCGCCTACAGTGAGTGGGCTACGCACCGGACGCTCTCACCTTTGTGCCCCGCGGCGGCCCCTTCCCCGGGGGATGTTTGGAAAGGCAGTGGGCGGGGCCTGGGGTAGATGAGTCCCGGGCTCTGCCCAGGGAGCTCCTTCTGGGCGAGGTGAGAGCTGTGGGATTGGGCAAGCTCCAGCAGCACCCACAGTAGAGAGAGCCCTGGGATGCAGCTTGGGCTTTTTTTTTTTATTATTTGTCAGCAGTTTCATACGGAGTGTTAAGGGGTGATGAGAGGGTTCTAAAACACACAGCTTTTTTAACTGACAGTTTTGCTGTGGTTTTGTTCTAGGTTGTCCTGGGTTACAGTGCAAAATGTGCCAAAAGAAAAAAATATTCTATTACCATCTTCAGGAGCTGTTGAGACCAGGTGGGGCGGTGCTCTCTGCCTCCCCCCCCCGGACTATCTCCTGTTACTGGGCACAACAATGCCTTATCGCCTGACTCATCGATAACTCGCTCCTGGACTATCTCCTGTTAATGGCCCATCAAGGAACTGCCTCACGACTCCCCATCCCATTGTGAGATGCTCCGCCCGGGGGTGGGGGGGGCGGGGGGGAAGGAGCCAAGCAGTCCATGCCAAATAAAAACAGAGATTTTGAACACCCTAGCAGCCTTCTTCCAGTGGATTCCCAGAGGAGCTTTTCCCCCCACTGGAGTTCCAGAGGACAAGAGCTACCTACCTACCACTGGACCTTCGGAGGAAGACCAGACTCTTTTACCTGATTGCTGCTTCCACAGAACTACATCCATCGCTTCAGGAGGACTGCAGCCAGCATCTTATCGGACTGCTACTGCCACCCTAACAGGGTGTCAGGTTGTATTCCTGACTCTGTCAGTGTAAACCAGTGGGTTGTTTGTTTTTTCCCTGCCTTGTGTTTTTTATATATATATATATATATATTAGTAAAGAACTGTTATTCCTATTCCCCGTATCTTTGCCTGAACGCCCGTTAATTTCAAAATTATAATAATTTGGAGGGAAGGGGGTTGCACTTTCCATTTCAAGGGAGGCTCCTGCCTTCCTCCACAGACACCTGTCTTTCAAACCAAGACATAGGTGCACTGGATTTTCCTGGAATTCTGAACTTCCTGCAGGATGGCAACTTGTTTTTTGTGACAAGGGTTTGTGATCCCATTTCCTTTCCTAGGACTGAAGGTGAGATTATCGAGTAGCATGAGGATGTGCACCACATCTGCACCTGTCTATGCCCCCCCCATACCCCTGTCTCTGCCTTCAGGTGGGGTTTTTCCCATGCCACCCCGATCTTTGTGGCCTTGACTCCCGTGTGTGTGCCTGGCCCTACTTGTCATGTCCCTGCCTCCCATGGGCCTGCCTTGCCTGCTTTTTTTCACGGTAGGGATGGACAACGACAAGAGTATATGTAAGAAGGCACTCTTTATTAAGTTGCAAAAACCAAGATGGCTGAGATGGTGCAGCAGAAAAAGCGTACCCTTTTATAACCTTTCTTATCTGTCCACCTGTTCATGCACTAAGGCTGCTAAAATGATTCGCTCAATAGCTTTGTCCATTCACCTCCATTCACATAATGATTGGCTGGAGCTCCTACTGTATTTCTCACTGTACCTACTGTTCTCTTGCCAAGTTTCTGCTCTGTGGTATTACTTGCTCAGTCTCTTCTTGCTCAATCTCTTATAACTTCCTCAAACTTGTTTACAACATTGTTCATCCACTTCTTCTGTCTTTTCAAGGGTATACTGGAATGCTGTCAAGGTCAACTTCATCTTCCTCAATCAGGTTATCCCTGACAGATTTTTGTACCCACTTTATGGGTGTGCATAGCTCACACCCTATCCTCCCCCTGTGCACCTGCCTTCCTCCCCCCCCCCGCCCCCCCACCATGGGTGTGCCTTGCACCTGCCTCCCATTACCATGTTTTGTGTCCCCCTCCCCTTGTCCCTGCTCCATGCACCTGCCTTGCCCCCACCACTACAAGAACTGCTGCTCCAGATGCAAACTGTTTTAAACAAACTGTTTGCATTCCAAACTTCGCTCTGGCACTTCCTTGGGCCCAAAATGCCATCACCAGTAGATATCAGGGGGAATGAGGGGCACCCAGCAGGGACACCCTGAAGTCTCATGGTTTCCATCAGGCTTTCCCAAGGGCAGGGGTGGGTGGGAGAGTGGAAAAGCAGTATTGCTTTTTACATTTTCTTCCTACATCTCCCTCTTCAGAGCTCCTTGTCCCTGGGTGCTTGTTCTTGCCTGTGGCCCCTGTTCCTGATGGGCTCCAGGTGTGGCCAGTGGGGCTAATAACAGGGCCGGCCCTCCTGTGGGCTATAAAGGGGCTGCCTGAGGGAGCTGATAAAGGGGAACTGGCTGAGGAGGTAGCTGGAGCTACCTCCAGAATGGAATGGCTGGTCCCTGTGGTAAGGAAGGATCCCCCTGAGCTGTCCATGATGGAGCAGACCACCAGCACACATTGCTGGCAGCTTGGTGCCTGCATCGGCTGTGTGTGTGAGCCGCTGGCCAGCCTGGCGGTGGAGGGGAGTTGAGAGAAAAGTGTTGGGGTGCTGAAGATCTGAGCTGGTGCCAGGAGCTGGGGTGAGTCACACGTTCTCCTGTGTGTGTCCCGGTCCACCTCTGCTGCCCTGCCTGCCGCTCCTTCTGCTGCCTGGGAAAGGGCTGCCCAGGGATGGGGAGGGCCAGCAATGGCTTTCTGTCCTGGCCCCTTTGCTGTGGGAGCCTGATGGACAGCCTAACACCTTCCTGATTGCACTGGGGCTTCCCCTCAAGCCAGGGGGAGAGGCAGGGCTGGAAGAAAGTGGAGGCTGAGATGGGGTGCGAAGTCAGGGAAAATGTGGAAGTCAAGACGGGGGTGGAAATGGTGTCACTTTTTACATTGTCTTTGTAAGGCTCCCTCTTTTTGTCTTCCTGACCCTATGTGTTAGTTCTTGCCTCTGTTTCTTTTCCCCTATTGCTTTACAATATTTCCCTGTCCCTTGTCTTGTCCCTGCCTTGTGGTCCTGCTGGTCCCTTTGGCCTCTCTCTCCTGCTCCTCCTCGCTCTTATGTATTCCTCCATCTCTCCCTGGGTTTTTTGCTCAGTGTCCCAGTACTCCTCTCTCTATGCTACTGTCCTGCTCCCTGTCCCTCTCCTGTTTGCAGCATCCCGTTTACTGGCTGCCTGTCCCCCACCTCTTCTCTACCTTCCTCCTGCTTTTTCCCTTCTCTCCTGCTGCGTTTGCTGTGTTTGCACACCGAGCCTTGTAGCCAGCTCAGTGCCAGGATTTGTTCTGGGCAGAGGTGAGTAAACTTTTCCTGCCTCCTCTGTGCCCCTGGATGGTATTCAAGCCCCTGGGTGCAGAGCTCGTGGCTGTGGGCAGGTGCCGGGGAGGGGGCCATGTGCTGTGGGGCTTTGCCCAGGCCCCTGTTCCTGATGGGCTCCAGCTGGGGCAGGTGTGGCCACTGAGGCTAATGATGGGGCTGGCCCTACTTTGGGCTATGAAGGGGGCTGCCTGGGCATGCCTGCCTGCAGGAGCTGGCTGAGGAGTCAAACCAAGGGGCTTCCACAGGCAACTGTCTCCAGCTGGTCCCTGTGGCAAGGAAGGATCCCTCCCACCCATCCACAACAGAGAATGCCACCATAACACAGCACCAGGACCTTGGCGCCTCTGTTGGCTGCACACGTGTGAGCTGCTGCATGTCCAGGAAACCTCGTGAGAGAAGTGCATTGAGTCACCCACCGCCTGCTCCTAAGGTCAGGCAGCTGGCACTGTGGAGGAGGAAGGGGCAGAGACAGAAAGAAAAGCCTCGGGGCGGTGAAGGTCTGCCGTTGTCACCAGGAGCCACGTGTCCCCTCGTGTGTGTCCAGGGCCATCCCTGCCCCGGTTCTCTGGATCTCTGCCTGCCTCCTTGCCTGTCCCTGCCTCTGTCTGCCTTTCAGGCTGTCTAGTTCCCCAAAGCTTTTTGCTCTTTTGCTAGCATTGCCCTGTAAAGTGTCACCTTCTACCTTTCCTTTCTATGTCGTTTCCTTCCTGGCACCCCACGAGCTCTGTTCTCATTCTGCCCTATTGCTTGTGAAAAGGGCATTTCTAGGTCTCCCTCTCTCCCTGCCTCCATTTATCCAGGTCCCTGTTGATTGTGGGAAGTGTGGTGGGTTTCCACTAGCGCTTTTGTTGTATTTTCTTCCTCTGGTTGAGGAAAGGAAGTGATGGAGCACCTTGGTGGGCACTCAACAGCCAGCCAAGGTCAACCCATGGCAGTTTGCTTCTACTGGGCTCTCTGTTCCTGTTTTTTCCTCCTTGCATGTTTCTTGTACCCCATTGCTTTTGAAAGTTTCTACCTCTCCGTTCCTGTCTTTTAACTTCTCACTTAAGTCTCTTGAACCCAGTCGCTTTTTAAATTTTCTTGCAACCTCTCTCTTGCTCTCCCCCTCCCTGACCTAATTTTAATTTCTTGCCTGTTTCTCGTCTCTTGTTGTTTTTCACATTTTTGCCTGCATCCCTTTACGCAGGTCCATATACCTATTCTTTTAATTCTTGTACCCTTTCACATTTAAAATATTCTTTCTGCTTTTCCCTCTGTCCATCTCCCTGACTCTAGTTCTTAATTCTTCCCTCTGTGTCCTCTACCCAACCACTTCTTCAGTTTTGCTTCTTCCATCTGTCACCCTGCCCCCATGTGTTATTTCTTGCCTGTGTTTCCCGTACTCCATCGCTTTTTGAAATATTTGTTCTACATGTGTTTCTATTTGGCTCCCTGTTTCTATTTTTAATTTCTTGCCTATGTTTCTTTTTCCCTGTTGCTTTAGAATTTGTCCCCGGCCCTTGTTTTGCCTCTGTCTCGTCAGTCCCTTCTGCCTCACTCCCCATCTCTCCGATTTGTCTCTCGGTCCCTATTTTCTGGTGCAATCTCTCAGCTCTCCTCTCTACACCCTTGTCCCCCTCTCCAGCCCTCTCTTGTTCATGGTGTCCCATTTTCTGGCTCCCTCTCCCAATTTCTTAATGCTTTCCCGTGTTTCTTGTGCCTCACTGCATTGCAATTTCTCTTTCTCATTTTCCCTCCCTCTGGCACCCTGTCCCTCCTTTTTAATTCCTCTCTCTGTCCTGTATGCTCTCACTTAAAAAAAAAAAAAAAAATTCTTCCTCAATTTTCTTCTATCCACCTCCCCGACCCTATTTTTAAATTATTTCTGTTTCTTGTACCCTGTTGCTCTTAAAGATTTCTATCTACTTTTATCCCACATCCTGTCTTTATTTTTTAATTATGCCTTATCTTTCCTCACCACCATCCTTTTAAATTTTTCTTTCTCTGTCTCCATTTTTGTTGGCTGTCACTTTCTGTATTTTTATATCTTTCCCCTTTATTTCCCTAATCCCTATTGCTTACACTGTATTTTCTACATCTACTCTTTGCTTTTTGATATCTTAAGTTTTAACTTTTTCTTTTTCTTCAGTGCCTTTGCTTTACAGATTTTTCTTTCTACTTCTCCATTACTATTTTTATTTTTTTCCCTTATTTCCTTAATCCCCATCGCTTTTAAAAGTTTCTGTCTACAGCCTTGCCTGTCTGTGTTTTGCCGTCACGGTTTGGCTGGTCCAGAATCACAGCCCAGCAATGCTCAGCAGGCTGTTAGCAGTTTGAGTCAGCTACAGGTGTAGCCCAGACCACTGTGTCATGCTCAGTATAAAGGGGGAAGGTTTGCTGAGGAAGGGGATCTCCCGCGGGGCTCCTGCAGGGCTCTCTCCTTTCCCTGCTTCTCCTTGCTCCCGAGGACCCCTCTCCTGTCGATCGTGGCTGCTGCACGTTCATTTGGCCCAGTGTAACTTTGCATGCCTCTGTTGGTAGTGGTGCTGTCTCGTTAAACCCGATTTCACTTCGACCCGCAGGTCTCCTCCCCTTTTCTCGACGCCCCTCCCTGGCTAGTGAGGGGTCATCGGGGGACAGGGCAGCTGTTGCAGTGTAGCCCCGGATACGGGCTGGAGGGGCACGTTCGCTGCCTTTTCTGTCCATCGCCCCCGGATTTCCTCAGAGCCCGCGCTTCTTAAATGGGCTTTCTGCGCGTTTCAGTTCGCTTTGCGGCGCTCTGCTGCCACCATGCGGCCAAGGGCAGGTACTGCAGCCCCGACCCGCGGTGTCGTTCGCTGTTTCCACGCTGCCGTTCGCCCGCAGCGGCCATGCGACACCGCCGGGGCTGCCTGGCGCCGTCTGCTGCCTCCCGGTAAGGCAGCCCCGCTGCCGCTCCGCCCCTCGCCCTCTGCCCGTTCGCGCGCCGGCTCCGGCCCCTCCGGCGCGTCGGTGGTGGGCGGGGCAAGCGCGTGCCGGGCAAACGCGTGCCCGGCAGCAGCACGGCGGCGCGCCGGGGGAGGGCCGAGGCCACCGGTGAGGCGAGCGAGTCATCCCTTTCGGCGGGTGCGCGGGGTCTCCTGGTCGCCGGCCGCCCGGAGGTGCCGTCCCGCTCCCTCCTCCCGCCCCTGGTGCGCGTGCTTTGGCGCTGCCCAGCGGTGCTCCCGCCCGCCCAGGGGTGTGTCTTCCATGCTCCCCCCGCCCGGCAGGGGGCGCGCTTTGCCGCATCCCCCGTTCTGGTGGGCGCGTGTTCCTGCATCCTGTCGCGCCGCCGGAAGCGTCACTTCCGCCTCTCTCCCCGCCCCTCCGGGGCGCGTGGCTTCCTGCACTCTCCGGTGCACCGCCCGGCAGTGCGAGTCGCGGCAGGAGCGGCGCGGTCACCGAACGTTGCGGGGCTGGGGCTGCGGCTGGGGCTCTTCTGGCTCGGGCTCCGCCGGGGGAGCGGGTGAGTGGGGAGCGGGCGATCGACCGGTGGGTCCCGGGGAAAGCCGTGAGGCGGGCGGCCAGGCCGGCGGGGCCCGTGTCGGAGGCGCGGAGCGGGGCGGGGGAGGCTGCGGGCGGAGCCGCGCCGTGTGGGAAGAAGCGGGGGGGAGCCGCGCCGTGGGGGGGAGGGCGGTGTCCCCGCAGGGCCTGAAGCCGGGCAGGCGCCTCTCGCGGCACGGCGGGAGCGGCGGTCCCGGGGCGCGGCGCTGCTGGGCTGCCCTGCCGGTGCGCCGGAGCGGGCCGGGCGGTGCTCGCCGGTGTCTGGGGCGGGGCGGCGGGGCCTGCTCAGTGCCGGGCAAAGGGGACGGAAACGGGCCGGCTGGGGCTCCAGGGGGCCCTGCCCGGCCCCTCGGGCAGAACCTGGCTCGGTCTTCTCGCCGCTGGCCGGGCGACCTGACCAAGAGGTTCCTGTTCCGCCGCCTCTTCCCGGCGTCGCGTTCCGCGTCCCACGAGGGAGATCCCGCGCGGGCGGATGCGGTCGGTGCTTGGGCGATGGCCCACGTGGGGCTGGGGGAGCGCGGAGGGGCCAGGGCGAGTGGAAGGGCCCCGCCGCCCCTCCCCACCCAAGCCCGGGGCAGAGAAGCTGGGGACAAAACGCCGTTAATGGAGCACGGTTCGTTCCCCGGGAGGTCCCTTGGGAGTCGAGAGTGTTTTTTTTTCCGGGCCGAGGAACAGACTTTCCTCCGTGGTAAGTGCAGAGCTGCCTGTTGCCGCCTTGAGAGTTTCTCTTCTCGTGGTTCACCCTGATTTTATGGGTGGGGTGGAGATGGCTTTTTATTTTTAGATGCCCGAGTACATTGTCAGTAACCTGTGGTGTGAGGACAGTGAACTCTTGAGCACCTAGATGCCGGTAGAAATGTAACCAAAGAAACAGGATGGACAGTGATGTTTAAACTTGGTTTATAGTCGATTTGGTTTTTTCATTAGAGTGTTGATGACTGCTTGTCCTGTGGTTCAGTCCACATGCTATTCCGTGGAGCCCTCAGTCTGGGACTTTTATGTGTTAAAAAAAAAAAAACAACTTGTCCTTCAAAAAAAAGGACTAGTCCTTCGTAGGACTGAGGTATAGACTTGGGGAGTCTCTTAAAGACGTGATCAGAATTAAAGCTGGATTTCACTTAACGTTGCTGCTGTTTGTCTTTGCTTTTGTTACTGTCCCCACCGCTCCGTCATGATTGGGAGCTCCGAATCATGCCCTTTTTTTTTTTTTTTCCAATTTGTAATGCCTTTCTCCCCCCTGCCCCTCTCCTAGGACTGTAGCGTACAGACCCTTCATTTAAACATTAGTTTGTTTCCTCACAATTGAGTTCTGATGATTGAAATCGCAGAAATTACACCTGTCTGTCTTACAGATTCAGAGTATTTCTGAACATGTACCCTCACAGACAAATGCTGTGGGGATACGCATCTTCTGCACTTCATCCTCCAGCAGGACAATCCGCTGAGACGGGGACGAGCTGTGAAGGGGCAGTTTCTGCAAGGAGGCAGTTGACAAGGGCAGGTGGGTCGCTGTACATTTTAAGGATAGTATTCGATTTGGGATGTCTAGGGTGAGGAAACCCTGGCTCTATGTAGGCTTGAGAAAAGGTGCGTAGTTATCTGTGTCGATCTAAGGAAGGGAGTTCTGGTGAGACTGAAGCTGCCAATGAGTCAGAAGGAGAAAAAAAAGAAAAAAAAAAAAAGACAGAAAGCACCCAGTTTTCTATGAAAACCAAAATCTCTAGTGGCCTGTCTCAACAGCTGTACCAAAGATGATGCAAAATGCTTTTTCCTCCACTCGGTTGTAGTCATTGCAAACCTTCGCCGAAATAGGAAGCTTTCGATTCCTAGCCCGCTTTGTGCTAAAAGGTGGCTTGTTTTTTTTTTTTTTTCCTCTCTCAGCAGACTATCAACTGGCATCATTTCACCATGGTGACCCTTTCTTCTGCCCTGGAGGTACAAGACTGGCCCAGAGGATCCCGAGTGGCCTACAAGGACAAGGTACGTCTGCCCCGTGCGTCTGCGTTTTTCCCCAGGTACTTGTAGTACGGACTTTAAAGTGAACGTGAAGAACGTGCCAGCTCTCCTTCTCTAGTTTTGATAGGAAGTGCTTCAGCAGAAACACTCAAAATAAGGTCTGTTCTGGAGCACGTTGTGCCTGTGTGAAGTGTACTCCCCTCCGTTTATTTGCTCTTCCTGAGAGCGTGCGTAGCTTTCTGTTTTGTGTGCTTGCTGAGAAACGATTCTGTGAGAATCGTATGGTGCTGAAAGGGGAAAGAAACTGTGCGTCAGAGTTTGGATGTTCTGAAGAAATGGACTGTGTTCCAGATAAAAGCTTTCTCCTTTTTCAGTCCTTAAGTGTTTAAAATATCTCATAGGGGTACGTGAAAACCTGACTGAGATACTGACATCTGTACTAAGAGCAATCAAGGTCGTGGGTTGGTTTTTTTTTTGTGTTGTGTTGTTTTGTTTTGTTGTTTGGGGTTTTTTTGCTTGTTTGGTGGGTTTTTTCCCCCCACCTCTCTCTGGCAAATCTTCCAGTCCTGTTTGGTAGCCTTAAGCATTGCAGAACTGGGTGGTTGATTTCTGCATTGTGTCGTCATCCCTGTCCGTCATGGTCCCATCTGTGTGTGTGTCGTGTGTGTGTGTGTGTCCCCAAAGTAAAATAGTATGGGGATCTCTTATCTTACTAATTTTTTATAAGTTTCATTTCTGATAGGAAAAAACCCCAAACAGTTCATGTTGTGTAATATACAAATGGACTTGCCTTGTTTAAACTGTAACCGCCCGCGAGCTTCAGGGTACGATTGAAGAGGGTGTTTAAGCAATTTGGTATTTCTTCTATGTGTTTAAAAAGAGAGGCTGCTGAATGTTATGGGTGGTTTTCCCCATATTTGGAGGGAGCACTCCAAAGTACTTTATTTCTGTCTGGCTTTCGGTGGTGCATTTCCCTGGCCATTGGGTGGCATCTCTCCTGGGCGGTGCAGCTGCCCAGATGTCCCTCCTAATGGTGTAATGCACAAGAAACCCCCCAGTCGGATGGGAACGGTGTATTTTGGAGACAGGTGATTTAATGGTATCTGCTTGCAGCTGGGTGAGTGCAGTTAACGCAAACATCAAATCAAATACTTTGGTAGTGTGAGCATTGTTGTTGGATGTACATGAACATCCACGTGCCTTTTCGGTATAAAGTGAACGACTGAGATTTGTTCTTTCTTTAAAGAACGTTTTAAACATGACTTTGTTATGTTTATTTAGAGTTTTACACTTCACTCTGCAGATTTATTGACTGAGCAAGCGAGACGTGCAGCAGCAGCGGCGGCGGCGCAAGGGCTGTAGCTGTTGTGGTGAGTCCGAGGATGGTACGAGGTCTTCCTGCGGTCTCACGGGTGGGGGGGGGTGGGGGGTGTATCTCCCCCCAGGGGTGCTGTGAGAAAGGGACGAGACGTTTTCCAGCACTATCAAGGGTGTTTGCTTTTATGCTGAGAATGCTTTCAAAATTGTATTGATGAGTCTTAGTATTGATTTTTTTTTTTAATTTTTTTTTAAGCGTACCGATGGCTCTGGCTTTGAACAGATGTGTTGTAGTTTGAGCTGACCTCCTTTAGCTCAACTGCTATCCTATCCCTCATTCTCACTGAATTCTTCTGCTTTCTCCTGTGTTACTTTTCTCATATGCTGAGACATAACTTGGGATTTTTGTTCTTGAGCTGCCGTGTTGTGTCTGGTGCTGCTCGGCAGCTCCCCCTGCCCAGGTTTGCCTGCCGGCCGTTCAGCGTGCTCGCCCGGCGGCGCCAGCCCTGCGGCCGGAGGCTCCTGGCTCTGTCTCCAGCGGGGACCCGCGGGTGCTGCAGCCGGGGCTGTCCGGTGGGGAGAGTCCGGGGCCCAGAGGGTCTCCTCCCCGCTGTTCTGCCCGCCCCCCCCCCCCCCCCCCCCCCCATCCCTGTCGTCCGTCCCCCCGTCCCGTCCCCCCCCCCCAAGTGATTCCCATGGAGATGTTGCCCCATGCGAGGTTTTTGCGGGACGTTCCCCCGAACCCCCTGCCCTCCGACCTTGTGCCCCCTCCGCCCCACCATGCTCGGCACCGCCCTCCCACCGCCCCTCGGGTGCCGCCTGCACCCCCCGACTTGCCCCTCGCCCCCAGCCCAAGCTCAGACCCGCCCCTTCCCCGCTCCCGCCCCGCCGGGGGCGTGTCCTCCCGCCCCAGGGGCGCGGGGCCGGCGGGCGCTCGGCGCGCAACGCGCGGGGCTGCAGTGCCGGGGCCGCCCCGGGCACGCGCCGCCCGGCGGGCACTGCTGCCGCGCGGCCAAAGCGCGGTCCCGCAGCGCGGCGGTCGCGCGCCGGGCGTGGCCCTTCCGGCGCGCCGGCGGCGGCTCGCGCATGCGCGGTGCGCGAGAGCAGCATGGCGGCGGGTGAGGGGCGAGGTCGGCGGTGAGGCGAGCGAGCTCCTTCGGCGGGTGCGGGAGTCTCTGCTGGCCGCTGGCCGCCGGGGGTGGCGGGACGGGAAGCCTCAAGGCCCGTGCTGCGGCGGGCAGCCCCGGGGAGCTCCCGGGAGCTGGTGGGAGGGAAGAGGGGAAGGAGGCGGACGCCCCTCCAGGCGCCGGGTGCCTTCCCAACTCGCCAGAGCTCCCCTTGAGCCTTCCCCGGCCCCGCTGGCCCCGCGCAGCTGCCCCCAGCTCCAGCACCTCCCCTGCAGCCTGTCTCCCCAGGTCATCCTGTTGTGATGGCAGCAAGCTGGCCCTCGGATGCACTTGATTCTGCCTTAACGTGGATACCATTAACTGCAGTGCAGGGAAAAAGTGGCATCTCCAGAAGCTGCTGTGGAAGGAGGCGATTTGGCCGGGGATGATCTACGGTCATAATGGTCACTGATTCTCCTTGTCTCCCAGAGGCTGCACTGAGGGCACAGGTGTCCCTTCCTCCCCTGAGGATGCTGTTGTCTGCACCCGCCTCGGTCTTGCCTGGGTTGTCTCTGCCTGACCTCGCTCTCGTCGCGGCGTGGGGGCAAAAAGGGGCGGGCGGAGCACTTGCTGGCTGTGGGCAGTGGACAGGAGCTGCTGCGGCTGAAGCTGGAGAGGCCAGAGAAAGAAGAAGGAATCAGAGGCCGGCCGGCCGGCAGCTGCCTCCCGCCGCAGGCAAGCGGAGAGTCCATGTGCGTAACCCATGGCATGGTACGGCCGTGTGATGCATGAACGAGCGAGGCTACATGTCTAGGAAGCCTTGTCTCGCAAGAGTTGAGACAGCCATGTAATCTTTTAGGTGGAGAACCACCATGTGACCGGAGCTGCAGAAGAGGAAGGGAGGAGAGGAAGAGAAGGAAGCGTCTGAACGGGCAAATTCTCCTGGCAGCACTGAGAACAAGGGATGCGGTGAGTCCTGGGCCCTCGGGGCCCCATCGCCCCACTTGTGTGTCCCAGGCCCTCCCTATCCCTCCCCTGGCCCCCTGTCTTTCACATGGTGCTGTGATTTCCCCCTTGCCCGCCCCTGTCTTTTTTTTTTTTTTTTTTTTTTTTTTCCCCCCTCCCCTTTCTCAGTCTCTCTCTGTCCAGCTCCTGGTCTCTAATTTTAAATTCCCCTCTCTCTCTGGAAGCCTGTCAGGACTTTTCTCTGTCTGGCTCTCTGTCCCTGTTGTTTAATTCCTTCCTGTGTGCCCTTTTAGGCCTCACCATTTTTATTTGCTCGGTCTCTCTTGGTCCAGCACAAGATCCGGATTTTTTAAAATTCCTCCCTCTCTGCCCTGCAGCCTGTCGCTTTCGAAGTTCGTGTTGCGATTTCATTCCTTTTGCCGTCTCTCCCTGCTGGGATTTTTCAATTGCTCCCTGTCTGTCTCGCAGCCCGTTGTTGCTTTCTTGTTCTCTCTGTCTCTGTTGGGCTCCCTGTCCCTGTCTTGACCCACTTCTAAAAATGCCTTCCTCTCTGCCTCGTATGCATTGTTCTTGAAACTTCCGTTTCCCGACGTCTCTCTGTAGGTTGCTCCTGGTCCCAGATGTTTATTTCTTCCCTCTCTGTCCTGTGGCCTGTTGCGATTTGGTGTTTCTGCGTGTCTCCTGTTCCCGGCTCTCGGTCCCCGTTTTTCAGTTTCTCTCTCAGCCCTGTAGCCCACTGCTGTTATCTGTCTGTCCTCATCTCTCTCTGGCCAGTTGCCTCTCCCCACATATGTGGTTCCTCCCTCTGCCCTGTGGCCCGTCACTGGTTTTCCGTTCTCTGTCCTGCTCCTTTTCCCCGAGTCTTCAGTTGCTCCCTCTCTGTCCTGTAGCCCATCAAGGGGCTTTGTTTCTTTCTCCATCGCTCCCTGTCCGGCTCCCTGCCCCATCTTTTTAATCCTTCCCTTGCTGCCGTGTGGCGGCTCCCCGCTATCTTCCCTTTCTTCATATCTCTCTCTGGACGGCTCCCGCTTCCCTGTTTTTCAGTTTCTTCCTTCTGGGCCCTGTAGCCTGTGGTGATTGTGCTGCTTTCTCCTTCTCTCTGTCCGGCTGTGGATCCCATTTCTTTAATTCCTCCTGCTTCTCCCTGTAGCCTGTCTTTCTGTCTGCCCTCTCCCCCTTTATCTGTCTCCCCACTCCACCTCTGGCGCCCTGTCCCTGTGTTTTAATTCTTCCCTCTCTGCCCTCCAGCTGTTGCTGTGCTTCCTGCGTGTGTCACACTGGGTCCGGCCCCTCATCTCTGTCTTTTCATTCCTCCCGCTCCTCCCTGGAGCTTGTCGTTGTCATTTTCTTTTGCTGTTGCTCTGTCTGGCTCCAGATCCTCGCAGCTTCCCCCCACCCCTGCCCCGCCTCGTTGCTCCTGGCTGTTTTTTCTGTCTCGATCTCTCTGTGCCTGGCTCTGGCTCCCTGTTGTTTCACTCCTCCCTCTCTGTCCTGTAGCCCATCGGCACATTTTCTTTCGTTGGGCTCTCTTTGGCCGTTTCCCTGTCCCTGTTCAGTTTCTTCCTTCTCAGCCCTGTAGTGTGCCGTGATTCTTTTTCTTTCTCCCCCTCTCCCAGCTCCCAGTCCCTCCCTTTTAATTCCTCCCTCTCTGTCCTGTTGCCTGTCAGGAGTCGTGTGTCCTGGAGTCCCCGGCCCACCCCACCCCCCCCAGCCCCTTCTCACTTTCGCACTTCCTGTCCGTGTTTTTTAATTCCTCCTCCTTTGCTGTGTAGCCTGTTGCTTTTTTCTTCTCTCCATCTCTGTGTCTCAGTGCCCCCATTTTTTAATTCTTACTCTCTGCCCTCTACCCTACCCCTATTTTCACCTTTCTCTGACCCTCTGTATCCAGCTCCCTGTCCCTATCGATTATTTTCTCCCTCTTACTCCTGCACCCGCTGCTATTCCCTGCTGTCGCCATCCCTCTCTGTTCAGCTCTCTGTCCCCAGATTTTAATTCCTTCTTCTGCCCCTCCGTAGCCTGTCTGGATTTTCCCCCTGCTCTCTGTCTGGCTCCCTCTCTCTGCCTTTTCATTCCACATTCTCTGTCCCATAGCCCCAAGCTATTTGTCTGTGTTTCTCAGTCTCTTCTGTCTGGCTCCCTGCTGCTGTTTTTTCTTTCCTCCTTATTTGTCTCATAGCCCATCACTGTTTCGTGTTTTTTTTTTTTTTTTTCTGTCTCTTTGTCCAGCTCCCAGTCCCTGCTCTTGAATTCCTCTTCCCTGTAGCCCGCTGCTGGTTTTTTCTGTTCTCGATCACGCTCTGTCTGGTCCCCTGTCCCTGTTGGTCAATTCTTCCTTCTCTGCCCTGCAGCCCCTGCAGTCTTGTACTTTTTTCCGTCTCTCTCTGGCCGGAGCTCTGTTGCTGCTCATGAGTTCCTCCCTCTCTGCCCTGTAGCCTGTTGCTTTTGTCCTTTCTCCGTCTCGCTTTCTCTGGCTCCCTGATGACGCTATTTTAATATTCCCTCCCTTTTTGTATGAATCGCTATACTTTTTGCTCTCCAGCTTTTTTTTTTTTTTTTCTGGCTCCCCGGCTCTATTTTTTAATTCTTCCACCTGTAGTGTGTAGCTCTGTGGTTTGTACCGTGTTGTTGTTCCCCCCACCCCCGCCCCTTCCCTCCATTGTTGGCTGTCTTGGCTCCCTGTCCCTGTTGTTTCATCCTCCCTCTCTGCCCTGTTCTTTGTTGTCTTTCTCCATGTGTCTCGGTCCAGCTTCCTGCCCCTGTTCTTCTTTCCTTCCTCTCTGTCGTGCTGCCTGTCCCAGTTTTGTCCTGCGTCTCCGTCCTCCTTTGTCGGTCTCTGCCCTGCTCCCTTCTCCCTCTATCTGCTGCCTCTCTTCTTCTCTCCCTGCTGCTTCTTTCTCCACCTGTCGGGCTCCCTGTCCCTGTCTTTCTCTCGCCATCCTGTTCCCTGCCTCAGGCGCTCTCGCTGCATCCGCTACCTGCGTGACTGAAGAAACGTTCGCAGTCTCCTTTGCCCTCCCAGCTGCGTTTGCAGTCCCTTCACAGCAGGCGAGGGGCTGTGAGGGAGCCCAGGGGAGGAGGTGCTGCGCTGCGGGGGTCGAGTGATGGCCCCCCGCTCCTGCGGCACGGCCCAGCCCTCGCCACAGCCGCCGCACGAGCTGTGGGCTCGTTGCCAGGGCCGCATGGCTGCCTGCGGGCGTCCGGCTCGGGCGCCATGCTCAGCGCTGCATCCGGCGAGCAGCAGGCTGTCCTGCCGGCGGGCGCCGCCGGTAACGGCCGCGCGATGCTGCAGGGCCTGTGGGATGGGGCCGCCGTGCCCGCTGCCACTTCCCCGTGAGGAAAGGCCGCTGCTGCCCCCTGGGCACAGGGCTGGTGGGCGTGCTCTTTTCCCTCGCCTGGCTCCCTGACCCCGTTTTCCTTCCACAGACCAGGACTCTGTGTCCTTTCTTTATCTGTGTCTCCCCCTCTCTGTTCTTTTCCCGGTACCTCTCTTTCTCTGCTCCTCAGTTCCTCTCCCTCACCTTATTTTTCTCTTTCTGTTCCTCTGCCCAGCTCCCCATGGCTGTGTTTTCGTTCTCCGTACCTGCTGCCCCAGCGTGGACTGCCGAGCGGTCCCAGGGAAGGGTGAGTGGACGGGCTCTGAGCCCCAGAGCAGGCGTGTTCCTCGCACTTAGATGGGTTTGCAAATAAACCCTCGCTCTGTCTCCTTTGTACTTGCTGAGCAGCGGTCAGAGAGTCCAGGGGAGCAGGTACACAGCGGGGGTAAGGGGCCATGGCTGCAGCTGCGGGCTGGTGCCGGAGGAGCCCCGGAGGGAGCCAGCGAGGCTGATGGCGATGGCCGCTCTGTGTCATGGGGCCGCAGCCCCAGGGGATGGTGCTGCTAGGGCACGCCTGCCCGAGAGTGCCGACAGCAGACGTCGGGCCCCGTCAGGGCAGCTCCCAGGGGTTTTGTGAGCTGGTGGAGAGGAAGGAGGAAGAGGGGCAGATGGCTGCCTCCGGGCACCTGGAGGCCTTCCCACCCCCTGGAAAAGTGCTCCGGCCTGCGCGCCCCATGCAGCTGCCCACAGCTCCAGCACCTGTCCCGTAGCCCCTGACCACCCCAGACCCTGCCCTCGCAGCAGCAAGCTGACCCGCGAACGTGCTTTATTGCCCCATAAGCACGGGTGCCGTTGGCAATGGTCTGGGGCAGGAGGGGGCGTCTCCAGGAGCTCCTGCAGAAGGAGGGGTTCCTGCCTGGGGAAAGGGGTGGCCGTCGCTGTGGACAACAGTTGGCCGTTCTTTGTGTCTCCCAGGGGCAGCGCTGAGGACTTGGTTGCCGGTTCCTCCCCGGGGATGTTGCTGACTGCACCTGGCTCAGGTTTGTGTCCTTATTCTCCCAGTTAAAGCGGTTCCGTTAGTTTAATTCCCTGCCCGGTCACGTTGCTGGTGCCGCAGATACCTGCAGTAGAAGAGCAGGTATCGGCCTTTGCGGTACGGGTCGCTGTCTTTGCTCAGTGCTTTGTACCCCGTGACACGGAGGCAGGTGAGGAAACTCCCCGCTGCTCCTCCGGCCGCCCTTGTGTCTGCTGGGGGTCGCCCCAGCCCCTTTCCCAGGGGATTGCAGGAAGGGTGGTGAGCAGGGCCCCGGGTGTACGAGCCCTGGCCTCTGCACAGGGAGCCCGTTCTGCTCCGGGGCTGCTGCGCTGCGGGCGCTCCGCTGGTCTGGTCGCTGGCGGCAGCTCTTGGAGCCGGCTGGGCTGCGCGGGCGTCGGGGGTTTGCTCACGGCAAGAAGCGGAGGCGTCGGTGTGAGGGAAGAGTTTCGAGACCGGCCGAGGTTCGGCTGTAGGCATAGTAGGAAGTACCCTTTTATGCAGTTGTTTTTGTTGTTTCAGGCTGGCGGTTTTCCGCTGAGGGTTTGGGGGTGGCAAAATGGTTTAATAGCCTGCCATTTTTTTTTTTTAAATTTTAGATGCATTGCATTTTTCTGGAATTCCTGACTATGGGAGATGGAACCTTGTTTTTTTTCCCCACCGTTTTTACTGTGTGCTGTGTAAGTTGCTGATGTCTTGATCTATGCTCTTTTTTCTCTCTTAATAGGACTGATGGTGAAATTGTCCAGCGAGGGTTAGGGTGAGCATCTTGTACTCGCCTGTATACGGAGCTTGAGAGTTTCTCGAGAAGGCATCTTCCCCAGAACTTCTCAGAGAAGAGGGTCTGCGTTCTTTGCGCTGGTAACAGTCTCCAGCCAGGGTCTGTCTTCTGTCGTAGGCCCGGGCACGCGAGCCTTCCCATGACTCCGTTTCTGACTTTTTCATGACGCGCCTGATGAGACGTGTCGTAGTGCCGGTCACAGCAGTTATGTTTCCGTGTAGTTTTTCACCTGTTGTGTGTTTAGCACCGGTTTCTGTGGTTGTAAGGTGCCTGTGTTAGATCTTTCAGCCGCCATGGTTTTTCCGTCAGCTGACCGCCGCTGTGATTCCTTGAGGGGTTCAGTGGTAAGGAGGCGGTCGGTGGTGCTTGTTCCGTGTGCGCTATACTGCACATTAATGAGGTCTCAATGCTCCGGAGGTTTATTCTTTTGCGGTAGGCGGGCGCATCGGTAGCCGCACCGAGGGTCTCGTGCTCCTCGACTCACCGGGGTACCGCCGACCGAGTGCTCCCCGTCTCGCGCGAGAAGCTCCACACACAGATCTGTCCAGCATGTCTCGTGTCCGAGAAGGTGACGAGTGGTCCAGGATGCGCTGGGGTATCCGCTGTCGAGCGGTCTGTTCTCACGGAGCCCTCTTCTGGGACGACGACTTCTCCGCATCCTGTGGATGTTGGGTCTTGGGGCCCGGCTTCTCGCGCGTCCACCGTTGCGGTTGCGGCCGCGGCCGTATCTTTTCGTCAGGGGCCGTGGCATTTGACTTCCGGGGTGGAAGGTGCTAAGGGTCGTACGCGTAGGGCCAGGTGTTGCTTTGGCTTTGGTTTTCTGTGATGGCTGGCTGGCTGTTGTTGGAGTCTAGAGGGTATTCCTACATGGAAAGGAGATCTCCGGAACCGTTAAGCTGTTGCTCCGCAGCCGGGTGACTCGTTCGATGCCGTTTTCAGATGCAGTGAGACGAGCCGTGCACCAAAGGGTTAGAGGAGGGGCGGGGGAGCGGCCATAAGAAGGTGGGTTGGCACGCAGTGTCAGCGGGCAGATGCGGCCGATGGCTGTGTGAGCAGCTGACAGGTCTTGGTAGGTTTGTTGTATTCCAAAGGCACGAAGTAGCGAGCGAAGCAGGGTATCGGCACTGCGGGTGGCTGGGGCGAGGTGAGCTGGGACTGGTGGGCTGCAGCAGAGAAGTTACTTTTCAGGCGTTGTGTCGTTTGTGAAGTTTATAAGCATCCCTTATGGGTTGTGTTTTACAGGTGGTACCGGAGCCTCAACGCGGCAGCTGGCAGAGGTAGGGTGGGTGGGCGGCCGAGGTAGAGGAGGAGGAGAGGGGAATGGGCACGGGCAGGCTGTGGTTTCGGGCGGTATCTCAGCACGTGCCTTTTGTTTTGGCTTTCGCAGGTCACGCACATAGCCTCGGAGGGGCGAAGCTGCGCGCCGACCAGCGGCCTGAGGAGGCGAGGCGGTTGTCAGCCGGGCCGGCGTCCAAGAGCGGAGCATCCTGCGGCAGCTCGGTCAAGCGTTTCTGTGCGTTTGTGCAGGTGTTACGCAGCTGCCTTTGGAGTTGGGTGAGCTTTTGAGGTGGTGAGCTAAGGAGCAGCAAGGAGGAGCGTGGGGCTGGTGATTTCTCCCAAGCGTGACGGTATTTCTCTGTCTGTTGCTACCTTAGGGGGGCCGCAAGCGATGACAGCTGCAGCGTCCAACACGGGAATCGGTGCGGAGCAGTTGAGCGGAAGACCACGTTCCTTTTGAGGAGGAGGGTGTTTCGAGGAGGTCTGTGGTGACCCGTGTGACAGCTACCACTGTCAGCGGTGTGTGTGGGTTTTTTTTTTTTTTTTTCTGTAGGCGATGAGGAGGAACGTGGCAACTGCAGGAGTAATCAGGTTAGTTGATGTGGTTTCTGCTGAGGATGGACGCGGATCCCCAGCCCTCTGGAAGCGAAGCTGAGGGACCAGGGACCGTTGTCCTGCAGTGCGTAACTTTGATTTCAGTTGGAAAAGGGATTTTCCTGGAATGGAAATCTTTCTCCTTCAAAGAAATTGCGTTGTACGAACTGCCTGTCGGACTCTGTGTGCTTGGCTGTAGAAGTCATGAGCAGTGAGACTTTTTGCCCTCTTTTGAAAAACAAAACAACAGCAAAGTCAATTTGTTTCCAAAGACTGAAGCACAGCAAGTGTTCCAAAAGTGGATGGCGTCGCTGGTCTTTACATTCTTGGTTGCAACGGTCGAGATACGATTAAAAAATGTTCCTCTGCGTGCTTTGGTACAGCCAGAAGCCTTAGTGCATCTGCCAGTCCTGTTCGGTGGCCTTACCTGTTGCAGCCCTGGGGATTTGAATTTCTTTTTTTTTTCTTTTTAATGAGTAAAACCATGTGGGGGATCTATTATTTCACTGATCTTTTCCTGTCATATATGAAACTCTAGAGAAAGTTAAAATTGTATAATTGGCAGAATGACTAACGCGGTTTAAACTCGCTGCCGAATCAGTACAGCATGTAATGTATGAGGTGTACTTAAGCGGTCAGGGGTTTCTCTAACTCTTTCCAAGCCAGAGGCAGCTGCATGTTACTGAGTTTCTTCCCTGTGTTTTGACAGAGCGCTCTGAAGTACTTGGTTTCTAATCATGTGACATGATAGAACAAGGTGGGGCAGGAGCAGAGTCAAATAACAACTGTGTATTTTGGAGACAGGTGTAAGCATAGATCTAGATGGGGGTGTACAGCCTTGTTCTGCAGCAGCGCTCTAAGGAAGGGCATCAAACATGAGCAAGAGCAGTTGCTTTTCTGCTAAGAAGGGGTTGGAAATCGTATCTGTTTGTCTTTCTATGGAGTGTTAAGTATTCAAATCACTCTGGTTTGTAGAGGATGTGTCTGTATTTCGGGCTGGTCTCCTTCAGTTCGACTGCTCTCCTGTCCCTCGTTCTATTGAATTCCTCTCCTTGCTTCTGTGTTGTTCTTCTAATGTGCTGAACTATGGCTGGGGCCTTTTGTTTCCCGATGTCTTGCTGTGAGTGTCCGGTGCTGCGCAGCAGCTCGCCCCCCCCCCCCCCCCCCCCCCCCCCCAGGTTTGCCTGCCGGTGGCTCAGCGCTCTCGCCCCGCGGGGCCAGCTCTGTCTCTGTCCAAGCTTTCTGCCACGGCTGTCCGGTGGGGAAAGGGGCAGTTGTTGCTCTGGGGAGCCCGTCCGGGCGTGGTCCGAGACGGGGAATGTGGCAGAGCCGAGTGCGAGCAAGAGCCATGGCACTGTCCTTTGGCGGACGCCCTGCCACCCCTCTGCTGTGCGGCAGCCGGCGTCGATGATCCGGCGGGGGGCAGGCATCGAGCATGGATTCTGTCTCGTGGGCTGTGGCAGGTGAGTGCTCGTCTGTGGGTTATGCCGGGGAGAGCCGTTGGTGTCGGTCATCCCCCACCCCTCTCCGGGTCCCCCTGTACCCCCAGTGTCAGAGAAAGACGCAGGTGCTGCTGCGCCGCTGTGACCGCACGGGGGTGCTGCGTGAAACGGCGCTTTGTGCTGCCTGCGCGTGGGGGGTGTGCGGTACTGCAGGCCGGGGTACGCGCATGCGCGCTGGCGGCCGCCTGCGGCGCGCTCTGCTACCACGATTTGACTAGGGTTGGGTACTGGGGCGTGGTACACGCGCGTGTGCGGTGACACCGATTTGTGGCGCTCTCTGCTGCCACCCTGTGACCGAAAAGCAGTACTGCAGTCCCGAAGGCGCTGCCGCGCTCCCTGCTGCCACCCTGTGACCGAAAAGCAGTACTGCAGTCCCGAAGGCGCTGCCGCGCTCCCTGCTGCCACCCTGTGACCGAAAAGCAGTACTGCAGTCCCGAAGGCGCTGCCGCGCTCCCTGCTGCCACCCTGTGACCGAAAAGCAGTACTGCAGTCCCGAAGGCGCTGCCGCGCTCCCTGCTGCCACCCTGTGACCGAAAGTCGGTACTGCAGGCCCAGCGGAGCTTTCCGCGCTCCCTGCTGCCACCCTGTGACCAAAAAGCGGTTATGCAGCCCCGGCGGCGCTGCCGCGCACCCTGCTGCCACCCTGTGACCAAAAGACGGTACTGCAGCTCCGGGTGCGCGCTGCCGCGCTCTCTCCTGCTACCGCCTACAGTGAGTGGGCTACGCACCGGACGCTCTCACCTTTGTGCCCCGCGGCGGCCCCTTCCCCGGGGGATGTTTGGAAAGGCAGTGGGCGGGGCCTGGGGTAGATGAGTCCCGGGCTCTGCCCAGGGAGCTCCTTCTGGGCGAGGTGAGAGCTGTGGGATTGGGCAAGCTCCAGCAGCACCCACAGTAGAGAGAGCCCTGGGATGCAGCTTGGGCTTTTTTTTTTTATTATTTGTCAGCAGTTTCATACGGAGTGTTAAGGGGTGATGAGAGGGTTCTAAAACACACAGCTTTTTTAACTGACAGTTTTGCTGTGGTTTTGTTCTAGGTTGTCCTGGGTTACAGTGCAAAATGTGCCAAAAGAAAAAAATATTCTATTACCATCTTCAGGAGCTGTTGAGACCAGGTGGGGCGGTGCTCTCTGCCTCCCCCCCCCGGACTATCTCCTGTTACTGGGCACAACAATGCCTTATCGCCTGACTCATCGATAACTCGCTCCTGGACTATCTCCTGTTAATGGCCCATCAAGGAACTGCCTCACGACTCCCCATCCCATTGTGAGATGCTCCGCCCGGGGGTGGGGGGGGCGGGGGGGAAGGAGCCAAGCAGTCCATGCCAAATAAAAACAGAGATTTTGAACACCCTAGCAGCCTTCTTCCAGTGGATTCCCAGAGGAGCTTTTCCCCCCACTGGAGTTCCAGAGGACAAGAGCTACCTACCTACCACTGGACCTTCGGAGGAAGACCAGACTCTTTTACCTGATTGCTGCTTCCACAGAACTACATCCATCGCTTCAGGAGGACTGCAGCCAGCATCTTATCGGACTGCTACTGCCACCCTAACAGGGTGTCAGGTTGTATTCCTGACTCTGTCAGTGTAAACCAGTGGGTTGTTTGTTTTTTCCCTGCCTTGTGTTTTTTATATATATATATATATATATATTAGTAAAGAACTGTTATTCCTATTCCCCGTATCTTTGCCTGAACGCCCGTTAATTTCAAAATTATAATAATTTGGAGGGAAGGGGGTTGCACTTTCCATTTCAAGGGAGGCTCCTGCCTTCCTCCACAGACACCTGTCTTTCAAACCAAGACATAGGTGCACTGGATTTTCCTGGAATTCTGAACTTCCTGCAGGATGGCAACTTGTTTTTTGTGACAAGGGTTTGTGATCCCATTTCCTTTCCTAGGACTGAAGGTGAGATTATCGAGTAGCATGAGGATGTGCACCACATCTGCACCTGTCTATGCCCCCCCCATACCCCTGTCTCTGCCTTCAGGTGGGGTTTTTCCCATGCCACCCCGATCTTTGTGGCCTTGACTCCCGTGTGTGTGCCTGGCCCTACTTGTCATGTCCCTGCCTCCCATGGGCCTGCCTTGCCTGCTTTTTTTCACGGTAGGGATGGACAACGACAAGAGTATATGTAAGAAGGCACTCTTTATTAAGTTGCAAAAACCAAGATGGCTGAGATGGTGCAGCAGAAAAAGCGTACCCTTTTATAACCTTTCTTATCTGTCCACCTGTTCATGCACTAAGGCTGCTAAAATGATTCGCTCAATAGCTTTGTCCATTCACCTCCATTCACATAATGATTGGCTGGAGCTCCTACTGTATTTCTCACTGTACCTACTGTTCTCTTGCCAAGTTTCTGCTCTGTGGTATTACTTGCTCAGTCTCTTCTTGCTCAATCTCTTATAACTTCCTCAAACTTGTTTACAACATTGTTCATCCACTTCTTCTGTCTTTTCAAGGGTATACTGGAATGCTGTCAAGGTCAACTTCATCTTCCTCAATCAGGTTATCCCTGACAGATTTTTGTACCCACTTTATGGGTGTGCATAGCTCACACCCTATCCTCCCCCTGTGCACCTGCCTTCCTCCCCCCCCCCGCCCCCCCACCATGGGTGTGCCTTGCACCTGCCTCCCATTACCATGTTTTGTGTCCCCCTCCCCTTGTCCCTGCTCCATGCACCTGCCTTGCCCCCACCACTACAAGAACTGCTGCTCCAGATGCAAACTGTTTTAAACAAACTGTTTGCATTCCAAACTTCGCTCTGGCACTTCCTTGGGCCCAAAATGCCATCACCAGTAGATATCAGGGGGAATGAGGGGCACCCAGCAGGGACACCCTGAAGTCTCATGGTTTCCATCAGGCTTTCCCAAGGGCAGGGGTGGGTGGGAGAGTGGAAAAGCAGTATTGCTTTTTACATTTTCTTCCTACATCTCCCTCTTCAGAGCTCCTTGTCCCTGGGTGCTTGTTCTTGCCTGTGGCCCCTGTTCCTGATGGGCTCCAGGTGTGGCCAGTGGGGCTAATAACAGGGCCGGCCCTCCTGTGGGCTATAAAGGGGCTGCCTGAGGGAGCTGATAAAGGGGAACTGGCTGAGGAGGTAGCTGGAGCTACCTCCAGAATGGAATGGCTGGTCCCTGTGGTAAGGAAGGATCCCCCTGAGCTGTCCATGATGGAGCAGACCACCAGCACACATTGCTGGCAGCTTGGTGCCTGCATCGGCTGTGTGTGTGAGCCGCTGGCCAGCCTGGCGGTGGAGGGGAGTTGAGAGAAAAGTGTTGGGGTGCTGAAGATCTGAGCTGGTGCCAGGAGCTGGGGTGAGTCACACGTTCTCCTGTGTGTGTCCCGGTCCACCTCTGCTGCCCTGCCTGCCGCTCCTTCTGCTGCCTGGGAAAGGGCTGCCCAGGGATGGGGAGGGCCAGCAATGGCTTTCTGTCCTGGCCCCTTTGCTGTGGGAGCCTGATGGACAGCCTAACACCTTCCTGATTGCACTGGGGCTTCCCCTCAAGCCAGGGGGAGAGGCAGGGCTGGAAGAAAGTGGAGGCTGAGATGGGGTGCGAAGTCAGGGAAAATGTGGAAGTCAAGACGGGGGTGGAAATGGTGTCACTTTTTACATTGTCTTTGTAAGGCTCCCTCTTTTTGTCTTCCTGACCCTATGTGTTAGTTCTTGCCTCTGTTTCTTTTCCCCTATTGCTTTACAATATTTCCCTGTCCCTTGTCTTGTCCCTGCCTTGTGGTCCTGCTGGTCCCTTTGGCCTCTCTCTCCTGCTCCTCCTCGCTCTTATGTATTCCTCCATCTCTCCCTGGGTTTTTTGCTCAGTGTCCCAGTACTCCTCTCTCTATGCTACTGTCCTGCTCCCTGTCCCTCTCCTGTTTGCAGCATCCCGTTTACTGGCTGCCTGTCCCCCACCTCTTCTCTACCTTCCTCCTGCTTTTTCCCTTCTCTCCTGCTGCGTTTGCTGTGTTTGCACACCGAGCCTTGTAGCCAGCTCAGTGCCAGGATTTGTTCTGGGCAGAGGTGAGTAAACTTTTCCTGCCTCCTCTGTGCCCCTGGATGGTATTCAAGCCCCTGGGTGCAGAGCTCGTGGCTGTGGGCAGGTGCCGGGGAGGGGGCCATGTGCTGTGGGGCTTTGCCCAGGCCCCTGTTCCTGATGGGCTCCAGCTGGGGCAGGTGTGGCCACTGAGGCTAATGATGGGGCTGGCCCTACTTTGGGCTATGAAGGGGGCTGCCTGGGCATGCCTGCCTGCAGGAGCTGGCTGAGGAGTCAAACCAAGGGGCTTCCACAGGCAACTGTCTCCAGCTGGTCCCTGTGGCAAGGAAGGATCCCTCCCACCCATCCACAACAGAGAATGCCACCATAACACAGCACCAGGACCTTGGCGCCTCTGTTGGCTGCACACGTGTGAGCTGCTGCATGTCCAGGAAACCTCGTGAGAGAAGTGCATTGAGTCACCCACCGCCTGCTCCTAAGGTCAGGCAGCTGGCACTGTGGAGGAGGAAGGGGCAGAGACAGAAAGAAAAGCCTCGGGGCGGTGAAGGTCTGCCGTTGTCACCAGGAGCCACGTGTCCCCTCGTGTGTGTCCAGGGCCATCCCTGCCCCGGTTCTCTGGATCTCTGCCTGCCTCCTTGCCTGTCCCTGCCTCTGTCTGCCTTTCAGGCTGTCTAGTTCCCCAAAGCTTTTTGCTCTTTTGCTAGCATTGCCCTGTAAAGTGTCACCTTCTACCTTTCCTTTCTATGTCGTTTCCTTCCTGGCACCCCACGAGCTCTGTTCTCATTCTGCCCTATTGCTTGTGAAAAGGGCATTTCTAGGTCTCCCTCTCTCCCTGCCTCCATTTATCCAGGTCCCTGTTGATTGTGGGAAGTGTGGTGGGTTTCCACTAGCGCTTTTGTTGTATTTTCTTCCTCTGGTTGAGGAAAGGAAGTGATGGAGCACCTTGGTGGGCACTCAACAGCCAGCCAAGGTCAACCCATGGCAGTTTGCTTCTACTGGGCTCTCTGTTCCTGTTTTTTCCTCCTTGCATGTTTCTTGTACCCCATTGCTTTTGAAAGTTTCTACCTCTCCGTTCCTGTCTTTTAACTTCTCACTTAAGTCTCTTGAACCCAGTCGCTTTTTAAATTTTCTTGCAACCTCTCTCTTGCTCTCCCCCTCCCTGACCTAATTTTAATTTCTTGCCTGTTTCTCGTCTCTTGTTGTTTTTCACATTTTTGCCTGCATCCCTTTACGCAGGTCCATATACCTATTCTTTTAATTCTTGTACCCTTTCACATTTAAAATATTCTTTCTGCTTTTCCCTCTGTCCATCTCCCTGACTCTAGTTCTTAATTCTTCCCTCTGTGTCCTCTACCCAACCACTTCTTCAGTTTTGCTTCTTCCATCTGTCACCCTGCCCCCATGTGTTATTTCTTGCCTGTGTTTCCCGTACTCCATCGCTTTTTGAAATATTTGTTCTACATGTGTTTCTATTTGGCTCCCTGTTTCTATTTTTAATTTCTTGCCTATGTTTCTTTTTCCCTGTTGCTTTAGAATTTGTCCCCGGCCCTTGTTTTGCCTCTGTCTCGTCAGTCCCTTCTGCCTCACTCCCCATCTCTCCGATTTGTCTCTCGGTCCCTATTTTCTGGTGCAATCTCTCAGCTCTCCTCTCTACACCCTTGTCCCCCTCTCCAGCCCTCTCTTGTTCATGGTGTCCCATTTTCTGGCTCCCTCTCCCAATTTCTTAATGCTTTCCCGTGTTTCTTGTGCCTCACTGCATTGCAATTTCTCTTTCTCATTTTCCCTCCCTCTGGCACCCTGTCCCTCCTTTTTAATTCCTCTCTCTGTCCTGTATGCTCTCACTTAAAAAAAAAAAAAAAAATTCTTCCTCAATTTTCTTCTATCCACCTCCCCGACCCTATTTTTAAATTATTTCTGTTTCTTGTACCCTGTTGCTCTTAAAGATTTCTATCTACTTTTATCCCACATCCTGTCTTTATTTTTTAATTATGCCTTATCTTTCCTCACCACCATCCTTTTAAATTTTTCTTTCTCTGTCTCCATTTTTGTTGGCTGTCACTTTCTGTATTTTTATATCTTTCCCCTTTATTTCCCTAATCCCTATTGCTTACACTGTATTTTCTACATCTACTCTTTGCTTTTTGATATCTTAAGTTTTAACTTTTTCTTTTTCTTCAGTGCCTTTGCTTTACAGATTTTTCTTTCTACTTCTCCATTACTATTTTTATTTTTTTCCCTTATTTCCTTAATCCCCATCGCTTTTAAAAGTTTCTGTCTACAGCCTTGCCTGTCTGTGTTTTGCCGTCACGGTTTGGCTGGTCCAGAATCACAGCCCAGCAATGCTCAGCAGGCTGTTAGCAGTTTGAGTCAGCTACAGGTGTAGCCCAGACCACTGTGTCATGCTCAGTATAAAGGGGGAAGGTTTGCTGAGGAAGGGGATCTCCCGCGGGGCTCCTGCAGGGCTCTCTCCTTTCCCTGCTTCTCCTTGCTCCCGAGGACCCCTCTCCTGTCGATCGTGGCTGCTGCACGTTCATTTGGCCCAGTGTAACTTTGCATGCCTCTGTTGGTAGTGGTGCTGTCTCGTTAAACCCGATTTCACTTCGACCCGCAGGTCTCCTCCCCTTTTCTCGACGCCCCTCCCTGGCTAGTGAGGGGTCATCGGGGGACAGGGCAGCTGTTGCAGTGTAGCCCCGGATACGGGCTGGAGGGGCACGTTCGCTGCCTTTTCTGTCCATCGCCCCCGGATTTCCTCAGAGCCCGCGCTTCTTAAATGGGCTTTCTGCGCGTTTCAGTTCGCTTTGCGGCGCTCTGCTGCCACCATGCGGCCAAGGGCAGGTACTGCAGCCCCGACCCGCGGTGTCGTTCGCTGTTTCCACGCTGCCGTTCGCCCGCAGCGGCCATGCGACACCGCCGGGGCTGCCTGGCGCCGTCTGCTGCCTCCCGGTAAGGCAGCCCCGCTGCCGCTCCGCCCCTCGCCCTCTGCCCGTTCGCGCGCCGGCTCCGGCCCCTCCGGCGCGTCGGTGGTGGGCGGGGCAAGCGCGTGCCGGGCAAACGCGTGCCCGGCAGCAGCACGGCGGCGCGCCGGGGGAGGGCCGAGGCCACCGGTGAGGCGAGCGAGTCATCCCTTTCGGCGGGTGCGCGGGGTCTCCTGGTCGCCGGCCGCCCGGAGGTGCCGTCCCGCTCCCTCCTCCCGCCCCTGGTGCGCGTGCTTTGGCGCTGCCCAGCGGTGCTCCCGCCCGCCCAGGGGTGTGTCTTCCATGCTCCCCCCGCCCGGCAGGGGGCGCGCTTTGCCGCATCCCCCGTTCTGGTGGGCGCGTGTTCCTGCATCCTGTCGCGCCGCCGGAAGCGTCACTTCCGCCTCTCTCCCCGCCCCTCCGGGGCGCGTGGCTTCCTGCACTCTCCGGTGCACCGCCCGGCAGTGCGAGTCGCGGCAGGAGCGGCGCGGTCACCGAACGTTGCGGGGCTGGGGCTGCGGCTGGGGCTCTTCTGGCTCGGGCTCCGCCGGGGGAGCGGGTGAGTGGGGAGCGGGCGATCGACCGGTGGGTCCCGGGGAAAGCCGTGAGGCGGGCGGCCAGGCCGGCGGGGCCCGTGTCGGAGGCGCGGAGCGGGGCGGGGGAGGCTGCGGGCGGAGCCGCGCCGTGTGGGAAGAAGCGGGGGGGAGCCGCGCCGTGGGGGGGAGGGAGGGCGGTGTCCCCGCAGGGCCTGAAGCCGGGCAGGCGCCTCTCGCGGCACGGCACGGCGGGAGCGGCGGTCCCGGGGCGCGGCGCTGCTGGGCTGCCCTGCCGGTGCGCCGGAGCGGGCCGGGCGGTGCTCGCCGGTGTCTGGGGCGGGGCGGCGGGGCCTGCTCAGTGCCGGGCAAAGGGGACGGAAACGGGCCGGCTGGGGCTCCAGGGGGCCCTGCCCGGCCCCTCGGGCAGAACCTGGCTCGGTCTTCTCGCCGCTGGCCGGGCGACCTGACCAAGAGGTTCCTGTTCCGCCGCCTCTTCCCGGCGTCGCGTTCCGCGTCCCACGAGGGAGATCCCGCGCGGGCGGATGCGGTCGGTGCTTGGGCGATGGCCCACGTGGGGCTGGGGGAGCGCGGAGGGGCCAGGGCGAGTGGAAGGGCCCCGCCGCCCCTCCCCACCCAAGCCCGGGGCAGAGAAGCTGGGGACAAAACGCCGTTAATGGAGCACGGTTCGTTCCCCGGGAGGTCCCTTGGGAGTCGAGAGTGTTTTTTTTTCCGGGCCGAGGAACAGACTTTCCTCCGTGGTAAGTGCAGAGCTGCCTGTTGCCGCCTTGAGAGTTTCTCTTCTCGTGGTTCACCCTGATTTTATGGGTGGGGTGGAGATGGCTTTTTATTTTTAGATGCCCGAGTACATTGTCAGTAACCTGTGGTGTGAGGACAGTGAACTCTTGAGCACCTAGATGCCGGTAGAAATGTAACCAAAGAAACAGGATGGACAGTGATGTTTAAACTTGGTTTATAGTCGATTTGGTTTTTTCATTAGAGTGTTGATGACTGCTTGTCCTGTGGTTCAGTCCACATGCTATTCCGTGGAGCCCTCAGTCTGGGACTTTTATGTGTTAAAAAAAAAAAAACAACTTGTCCTTCAAAAAAAAGGACTAGTCCTTCGTAGGACTGAGGTATAGACTTGGGGAGTCTCTTAAAGACGTGATCAGAATTAAAGCTGGATTTCACTTAACGTTGCTGCTGTTTGTCTTTGCTTTTGTTACTGTCCCCACCGCTCCGTCATGATTGGGAGCTCCGAATCATGCCCTTTTTTTTTTTTTTTCCAATTTGTAATGCCTTTCTCCCCCCTGCCCCTCTCCTAGGACTGTAGCGTACAGACCCTTCATTTAAACATTAGTTTGTTTCCTCACAATTGAGTTCTGATGATTGAAATCGCAGAAATTACACCTGTCTGTCTTACAGATTCAGAGTATTTCTGAACATGTACCCTCACAGACAAATGCTGTGGGGATACGCATCTTCTGCACTTCATCCTCCAGCAGGACAATCCGCTGAGACGGGGACGAGCTGTGAAGGGGCAGTTTCTGCAAGGAGGCAGTTGACAAGGGCAGGTGGGTCGCTGTACATTTTAAGGATAGTATTCGATTTGGGATGTCTAGGGTGAGGAAACCCTGGCTCTATGTAGGCTTGAGAAAAGGTGCGTAGTTATCTGTGTCGATCTAAGGAAGGGAGTTCTGGTGAGACTGAAGCTGCCAATGAGTCAGAAGGAGAAAAAAAAGAAAAAAAAAAAAAGACAGAAAGCACCCAGTTTTCTATGAAAACCAAAATCTCTAGTGGCCTGTCTCAACAGCTGTACCAAAGATGATGCAAAATGCTTTTTCCTCCACTCGGTTGTAGTCATTGCAAACCTTCGCCGAAATAGGAAGCTTTCGATTCCTAGCCCGCTTTGTGCTAAAAGGTGGCTTGTTTTTTTTTTTTTTTCCTCTCTCAGCAGACTATCAACTGGCATCATTTCACCATGGTGACCCTTTCTTCTGCCCTGGAGGTACAAGACTGGCCCAGAGGATCCCGAGTGGCCTACAAGGACAAGGTACGTCTGCCCCGTGCGTCTGCGTTTTTCCCCAGGTACTTGTAGTACGGACTTTAAAGTGAACGTGAAGAACGTGCCAGCTCTCCTTCTCTAGTTTTGATAGGAAGTGCTTCAGCAGAAACACTCAAAATAAGGTCTGTTCTGGAGCACGTTGTGCCTGTGTGAAGTGTACTCCCCTCCGTTTATTTGCTCTTCCTGAGAGCGTGCGTAGCTTTCTGTTTTGTGTGCTTGCTGAGAAACGATTCTGTGAGAATCGTATGGTGCTGAAAGGGGAAAGAAACTGTGCGTCAGAGTTTGGATGTTCTGAAGAAATGGACTGTGTTCCAGATAAAAGCTTTCTCCTTTTTCAGTCCTTAAGTGTTTAAAATATCTCATAGGGGTACGTGAAAACCTGACTGAGATACTGACATCTGTACTAAGAGCAATCAAGGTCGTGGGTTGGTTTTTTTTTTGTGTTGTGTTGTTTTGTTTTGTTGTTTGGGGTTTTTTTGCTTGTTTGGTGGGTTTTTTCCCCCCACCTCTCTCTGGCAAATCTTCCAGTCCTGTTTGGTAGCCTTAAGCATTGCAGAACTGGGTGGTTGATTTCTGCATTGTGTCGTCATCCCTGTCCGTCATGGTCCCATCTGTGTGTGTGTCGTGTGTGTGTGTGTGTCCCCAAAGTAAAATAGTATGGGGATCTCTTATCTTACTAATTTTTTATAAGTTTCATTTCTGATAGGAAAAAACCCCAAACAGTTCATGTTGTGTAATATACAAATGGACTTGCCTTGTTTAAACTGTAACCGCCCGCGAGCTTCAGGGTACGATTGAAGAGGGTGTTTAAGCAATTTGGTATTTCTTCTATGTGTTTAAAAAGAGAGGCTGCTGAATGTTATGGGTGGTTTTCCCCATATTTGGAGGGAGCACTCCAAAGTACTTTATTTCTGTCTGGCTTTCGGTGGTGCATTTCCCTGGCCATTGGGTGGCATCTCTCCTGGGCGGTGCAGCTGCCCAGATGTCCCTCCTAATGGTGTAATGCACAAGAAACCCCCCAGTCGGATGGGAACGGTGTATTTTGGAGACAGGTGATTTAATGGTATCTGCTTGCAGCTGGGTGAGTGCAGTTAACGCAAACATCAAATCAAATACTTTGGTAGTGTGAGCATTGTTGTTGGATGTACATGAACATCCACGTGCCTTTTCGGTATAAAGTGAACGACTGAGATTTGTTCTTTCTTTAAAGAACGTTTTAAACATGACTTTGTTATGTTTATTTAGAGTTTTACACTTCACTCTGCAGATTTATTGACTGAGCAAGCGAGACGTGCAGCAGCAGCGGCGGCGGCGCAAGGGCTGTAGCTGTTGTGGTGAGTCCGAGGATGGTACGAGGTCTTCCTGCGGTCTCACGGGTGGGGGGGGGTGGGGGGTGTATCTCCCCCCAGGGGTGCTGTGAGAAAGGGACGAGACGTTTTCCAGCACTATCAAGGGTGTTTGCTTTTATGCTGAGAATGCTTTCAAAATTGTATTGATGAGTCTTAGTATTGATTTTTTTTTTTAATTTTTTTTTAAGCGTACCGATGGCTCTGGCTTTGAACAGATGTGTTGTAGTTTGAGCTGACCTCCTTTAGCTCAACTGCTATCCTATCCCTCATTCTCACTGAATTCTTCTGCTTTCTCCTGTGTTACTTTTCTCATATGCTGAGACATAACTTGGGATTTTTGTTCTTGAGCTGCCGTGTTGTGTCTGGTGCTGCTCGGCAGCTCCCCCTGCCCAGGTTTGCCTGCCGGCCGTTCAGCGTGCTCGCCCGGCGGCGCCAGCCCTGCGGCCGGAGGCTCCTGGCTCTGTCTCCAGCGGGGACCCGCGGGTGCTGCAGCCGGGGCTGTCCGGTGGGGAGAGTCCGGGGCCCAGAGGGTCTCCTCCCCGCTGTTCTGCCCGCCCCCCCCCCCCCCCCCCCCCCCCCCCATCCCTGTCGTCCGTCCCCCCGTCCCGTCCCCCCCCCCCAAGTGATTCCCATGGAGATGTTGCCCCATGCGAGGTTTTTGCGGGACGTTCCCCCGAACCCCCTGCCCTCCGACCTTGTGCCCCCTCCGCCCCACCATGCTCGGCACCGCCCTCCCACCGCCCCTCGGGTGCCGCCTGCACCCCCCGACTTGCCCCTCGCCCCCAGCCCAAGCTCAGACCCGCCCCTTCCCCGCTCCCGCCCCGCCGGGGGCGTGTCCTCCCGCCCCAGGGGCGCGGGGCCGGCGGGCGCTCGGCGCGCAACGCGCGGGGCTGCAGTGCCGGGGCCGCCCCGGGCACGCGCCGCCCGGCGGGCACTGCTGCCGCGCGGCCAAAGCGCGGTCCCGCAGCGCGGCGGTCGCGCGCCGGGCGTGGCCCTTCCGGCGCGCCGGCGGCGGCTCGCGCATGCGCGGTGCGCGAGAGCAGCATGGCGGCAGGTGAGGGGCGAGGTCGGCGGTGAGGCGAGCGAGCTCCTTCGGCGGGTGCGGGAGTCTCTGCTGGCCGCTGGCCGCCGGGGGTGGCGGGACGGGAAGCCTCAAGGCCCGTGCTGCGGCGGGCAGCCCCGGGGAGCTCCCGGGAGCTGGTGGGAGGGAAGAGGGGAAGGAGGCGGACGCCCCTCCAGGCGCCGGGTGCCTTCCCAACTCGCCAGAGCTCCCCTTGAGCCTTCCCCGGCCCCGCTGGCCCCGCGCAGCTGCCCCCAGCTCCAGCACCTCCCCTGCAGCCTGTCTCCCCAGGTCATCCTGTTGTGATGGCAGCAAGCTGGCCCTCGGATGCACTTGATTCTGCCTTAACGTGGATACCATTAACTGCAGTGCAGGGAAAAAGTGGCATCTCCAGAAGCTGCTGTGGAAGGAGGCGATTTGGCCGGGGATGATCTACGGTCATAATGGTCACTGATTCTCCTTGTCTCCCAGAGGCTGCACTGAGGGCACAGGTGTCCCTTCCTCCCCTGAGGATGCTGTTGTCTGCACCCGCCTCGGTCTTGCCTGGGTTGTCTCTGCCTGACCTCGCTCTCGTCGCGGCGTGGGGGCAAAAAGGGGCGGGCGGAGCACTTGCTGGCTGTGGGCAGTGGACAGGAGCTGCTGCGGCTGAAGCTGGAGAGGCCAGAGAAAGAAGAAGGAATCAGAGGCCGGCCGGCCGGCAGCTGCCTCCCGCCGCAGGCAAGCGGAGAGTCCATGTGCGTAACCCATGGCATGGTACGGCCGTGTGATGCATGAACGAGCGAGGCTACATGTCTAGGAAGCCTTGTCTCGCAAGAGTTGAGACAGCCATGTAATCTTTTAGGTGGAGAACCACCATGTGACCGGAGCTGCAGAAGAGGAAGGGAGGAGAGGAAGAGAAGGAAGCGTCTGAACGGGCAAATTCTCCTGGCAGCACTGAGAACAAGGGATGCGGTGAGTCCTGGGCCCTCGGGGCCCCATCGCCCCACTTGTGTGTCCCAGGCCCTCCCTATCCCTCCCCTGGCCCCCTGTCTTTCACATGGTGCTGTGATTTCCCCCTTGCCCGCCCCTGTCTTTTTTTTTTTTTTTTTTTTTTTTTTCCCCCTCCCCTTTCTCAGTCTCTCTCTGTCCAGCTCCTGGTCTCTAATTTTAAATTCCCCTCTCTCTCTGGAAGCCTGTCAGGACTTTTCTCTGTCTGGCTCTCTGTCCCTGTTGTTTAATTCCTTCCTGTGTGCCCTTTTAGGCCTCACCATTTTTATTTGCTCGGTCTCTCTTGGTCCAGCACAAGATCCGGATTTTTTAAAATTCCTCCCTCTCTGCCCTGCAGCCTGTCGCTTTCGAAGTTCGTGTTGCGATTTCATTCCTTTTGCCGTCTCTCCCTGCTGGGATTTTTCAATTGCTCCCTGTCTGTCTCGCAGCCCGTTGTTGCTTTCTTGTTCTCTCTGTCTCTGTTGGGCTCCCTGTCCCTGTCTTGACCCACTTCTAAAAATGCCTTCCTCTCTGCCTCGTATGCATTGTTCTTGAAACTTCCGTTTCCCGACGTCTCTCTGTAGGTTGCTCCTGGTCCCAGATGTTTATTTCTTCCCTCTCTGTCCTGTGGCCTGTTGCGATTTGGTGTTTCTGCGTGTCTCCTGTTCCCGGCTCTCGGTCCCCGTTTTTCAGTTTCTCTCTCAGCCCTGTAGCCCACTGCTGTTATCTGTCTGTCCTCATCTCTCTCTGGCCAGTTGCCTCTCCCCACATATGTGGTTCCTCCCTCTGCCCTGTGGCCCGTCACTGGTTTTCCGTTCTCTGTCCTGCTCCTTTTCCCCGAGTCTTCAGTTGCTCCCTCTCTGTCCTGTAGCCCATCAAGGGGCTTTGTTTCTTTCTCCATCGCTCCCTGTCCGGCTCCCTGCCCCATCTTTTTAATCCTTCCCTTGCTGCCGTGTGGCGGCTCCCCGCTATCTTCCCTTTCTTCATATCTCTCTCTGGACGGCTCCCGCTTCCCTGTTTTTCAGTTTCTTCCTTCTGGGCCCTGTAGCCTGTGGTGATTGTGCTGCTTTCTCCTTCTCTCTGTCCGGCTGTGGATCCCATTTCTTTAATTCCTCCTGCTTCTCCCTGTAGCCTGTCTTTCTGTCTGCCCTCTCCCCCTTTATCTGTCTCCCCACTCCACCTCTGGCGCCCTGTCCCTGTGTTTTAATTCTTCCCTCTCTGCCCTCCAGCTGTTGCTGTGCTTCCTGCGTGTGTCACACTGGGTCCGGCCCCTCATCTCTGTCTTTTCATTCCTCCCGCTCCTCCCTGGAGCTTGTCGTTGTCATTTTCTTTTGCTGTTGCTCTGTCTGGCTCCAGATCCTCGCAGCTTCCCCCCACCCCTGCCCCGCCTCGTTGCTCCTGGCTGTTTTTTCTGTCTCGATCTCTCTGTGCCTGGCTCTGGCTCCCTGTTGTTTCACTCCTCCCTCTCTGTCCTGTAGCCCATCGGCACATTTTCTTTCGTTGGGCTCTCTTTGGCCGTTTCCCTGTCCCTGTTCAGTTTCTTCCTTCTCAGCCCTGTAGTGTGCCGTGATTCTTTTTCTTTCTCCCCCTCTCCCAGCTCCCAGTCCCTCCCTTTTAATTCCTCCCTCTCTGTCCTGTTGCCTGTCAGGAGTCGTGTGTCCTGGAGTCCCCGGCCCACCCCACCCCCCCCAGCCCCTTCTCACTTTCGCACTTCCTGTCCGTGTTTTTTAATTCCTCCTCCTTTGCTGTGTAGCCTGTTGCTTTTTTCTTCTCTCCATCTCTGTGTCTCAGTGCCCCCATTTTTTAATTCTTACTCTCTGCCCTCTACCCTACCCCTATTTTCACCTTTCTCTGACCCTCTGTATCCAGCTCCCTGTCCCTATCGATTATTTTCTCCCTCTTACTCCTGCACCCGCTGCTATTCCCTGCTGTCGCCATCCCTCTCTGTTCAGCTCTCTGTCCCCAGATTTTAATTCCTTCTTCTGCCCCTCCGTAGCCTGTCTGGATTTTCCCCCTGCTCTCTGTCTGGCTCCCTCTCTCTGCCTTTTCATTCCACATTCTCTGTCCCATAGCCCCAAGCTATTTGTCTGTGTTTCTCAGTCTCTTCTGTCTGGCTCCCTGCTGCTGTTTTTTCTTTCCTCCTTATTTGTCTCATAGCCCATCACTGTTTCGTGTTTTTTTTTTTTTTTTTCTGTCTCTTTGTCCAGCTCCCAGTCCCTGCTCTTGAATTCCTCTTCCCTGTAGCCCGCTGCTGGTTTTTTCTGTTCTCGATCACGCTCTGTCTGGTCCCCTGTCCCTGTTGGTCAATTCTTCCTTCTCTGCCCTGCAGCCCCTGCAGTCTTGTACTTTTTTCCGTCTCTCTCTGGCCGGAGCTCTGTTGCTGCTCATGAGTTCCTCCCTCTCTGCCCTGTAGCCTGTTGCTTTTGTCCTTTCTCCGTCTCGCTTTCTCTGGCTCCCTGATGACGCTATTTTAATATTCCCTCCCTTTTTGTATGAATCGCTATACTTTTTGCTCTCCAGCTTTTTTTTTTTTTTTTCTGGCTCCCCGGCTCTATTTTTTAATTCTTCCACCTGTAGTGTGTAGCTCTGTGGTTTGTACCGTGTTGTTGTTCCCCCCACCCCCGCCCCTTCCCTCCATTGTTGGCTGTCTTGGCTCCCTGTCCCTGTTGTTTCATCCTCCCTCTCTGCCCTGTTCTTTGTTGTCTTTCTCCATGTGTCTCGGTCCAGCTTCCTGCCCCTGTTCTTCTTTCCTTCCTCTCTGTCGTGCTGCCTGTCCCAGTTTTGTCCTGCGTCTCCGTCCTCCTTTGTCGGTCTCTGCCCTGCTCCCTTCTCCCTCTATCTGCTGCCTCTCTTCTTCTCTCCCTGCTGCTTCTTTCTCCACCTGTCGGGCTCCCTGTCCCTGTCTTTCTCTCGCCATCCTGTTCCCTGCCTCAGGCGCTCTCGCTGCATCCGCTACCTGCGTGACTGAAGAAACGTTCGCAGTCTCCTTTGCCCTCCCAGCTGCGTTTGCAGTCCCTTCACAGCAGGCGAGGGGCTGTGAGGGAGCCCAGGGGAGGAGGTGCTGCGCTGCGGGGGTCGAGTGATGGCCCCCCGCTCCTGCGGCACGGCCCAGCCCTCGCCACAGCCGCCGCACGAGCTGTGGGCTCGTTGCCAGGGCCGCATGGCTGCCTGCGGGCGTCCGGCTCGGGCGCCATGCTCAGCGCTGCATCCGGCGAGCAGCAGGCTGTCCTGCCGGCGGGCGCCGCCGGTAACGGCCGCGCGATGCTGCAGGGCCTGTGGGATGGGGCCGCCGTGCCCGCTGCCACTTCCCCGTGAGGAAAGGCCGCTGCTGCCCCCTGGGCACAGGGCTGGTGGGCGTGCTCTTTTCCCTCGCCTGGCTCCCTGACCCCGTTTTCCTTCCACAGACCAGGACTCTGTGTCCTTTCTTTATCTGTGTCTCCCCCTCTCTGTTCTTTTCCCGGTACCTCTCTTTCTCTGCTCCTCAGTTCCTCTCCCTCACCTTATTTTTCTCTTTCTGTTCCTCTGCCCAGCTCCCCATGGCTGTGTTTTCGTTCTCCGTACCTGCTGCCCCAGCGTGGACTGCCGAGCGGTCCCAGGGAAGGGTGAGTGGACGGGCTCTGAGCCCCAGAGCAGGCGTGTTCCTCGCACTTAGATGGGTTTGCAAATAAACCCTCGCTCTGTCTCCTTTGTACTTGCTGAGCAGCGGTCAGAGAGTCCAGGGGAGCAGGTACACAGCGGGGGTAAGGGGCCATGGCTGCAGCTGCGGGCTGGTGCCGGAGGAGCCCCGGAGGGAGCCAGCGAGGCTGATGGCGATGGCCGCTCTGTGTCATGGGGCCGCAGCCCCAGGGGATGGTGCTGCTAGGGCACGCCTGCCCGAGAGTGCCGACAGCAGACGTCGGGCCCCGTCAGGGCAGCTCCCAGGGGTTTTGTGAGCTGGTGGAGAGGAAGGAGGAAGAGGGGCAGATGGCTGCCTCCGGGCACCTGGAGGCCTTCCCACCCCCTGGAAAAGTGCTCCGGCCTGCGCGCCCCATGCAGCTGCCCACAGCTCCAGCACCTGTCCCGTAGCCCCTGACCACCCCAGACCCTGCCCTCGCAGCAGCAAGCTGACCCGCGAACGTGCTTTATTGCCCCATAAGCACGGGTGCCGTTGGCAATGGTCTGGGGCAGGAGGGGGCGTCTCCAGGAGCTCCTGCAGAAGGAGGGGTTCCTGCCTGGGGAAAGGGGTGGCCGTCGCTGTGGACAACAGTTGGCCGTTCTTTGTGTCTCCCAGGGGCAGCGCTGAGGACTTGGTTGCCGGTTCCTCCCCGGGGATGTTGCTGACTGCACCTGGCTCAGGTTTGTGTCCTTATTCTCCCAGTTAAAGCGGTTCCGTTAGTTTAATTCCCTGCCCGGTCACGTTGCTGGTGCCGCAGATACCTGCAGTAGAAGAGCAGGTATCGGCCTTTGCGGTACGGGTCGCTGTCTTTGCTCAGTGCTTTGTACCCCGTGACACGGAGGCAGGTGAGGAAACTCCCCGCTGCTCCTCCGGCCGCCCTTGTGTCTGCTGGGGGTCGCCCCAGCCCCTTTCCCAGGGGATTGCAGGAAGGGTGGTGAGCAGGGCCCCGGGTGTACGAGCCCTGGCCTCTGCACAGGGAGCCCGTTCTGCTCCGGGGCTGCTGCGCTGCGGGCGCTCCGCTGGTCTGGTCGCTGGCGGCAGCTCTTGGAGCCGGCTGGGCTGCGCGGGCGTCGGGGGTTTGCTCACGGCAAGAAGCGGAGGCGTCGGTGTGAGGGAAGAGTTTCGAGACCGGCCGAGGTTCGGCTGTAGGCATAGTAGGAAGTACCCTTTTATGCAGTTGTTTTTGTTGTTTCAGGCTGGCGGTTTTCCGCTGAGGGTTTGGGGGTGGCAAAATGGTTTAATAGCCTGCCATTTTTTTTTTTTAAATTTTAGATGCATTGCATTTTTCTGGAATTCCTGACTATGGGAGATGGAACCTTGTTTTTTTTCCCCACCGTTTTTACTGTGTGCTGTGTAAGTTGCTGATGTCTTGATCTATGCTCTTTTTTCTCTCTTAATAGGACTGATGGTGAAATTGTCCAGCGAGGGTTAGGGTGAGCATCTTGTACTCGCCTGTATACGGAGCTTGAGAGTTTCTCGAGAAGGCATCTTCCCCAGAACTTCTCAGAGAAGAGGGTCTGCGTTCTTTGCGCTGGTAACAGTCTCCAGCCAGGGTCTGTCTTCTGTCGTAGGCCCGGGCACGCGAGCCTTCCCATGACTCCGTTTCTGACTTTTTCATGACGCGCCTGATGAGACGTGTCGTAGTGCCGGTCACAGCAGTTATGTTTCCGTGTAGTTTTTCACCTGTTGTGTGTTTAGCACCGGTTTCTGTGGTTGTAAGGTGCCTGTGTTAGATCTTTCAGCCGCCATGGTTTTTCCGTCAGCTGACCGCCGCTGTGATTCCTTGAGGGGTTCAGTGGTAAGGAGGCGGTCGGTGGTGCTTGTTCCGTGTGCGCTATACTGCACATTAATGAGGTCTCAATGCTCCGGAGGTTTATTCTTTTGCGGTAGGCGGGCGCATCGGTAGCCGCACCGAGGGTCTCGTGCTCCTCGACTCACCGGGGTACCGCCGACCGAGCGCTCCCCGTCTCGCGCGAGAAGCTCCACACACAGATCTGTCCAGCATGTCTCGTGTCCGAGAAGGTGACGAGTGGTCCAGGATGCGCTGGGGTATCCGCTGTCGAGCGGTCTGTTCTCACGGAGCCCTCTTCTGGGACGACGACTTCTCCGCATCCTGTGGATGTTGGGTCTTGGGGCCCGGCTTCTCGCGCGTCCACCGTTGCGGTTGCGGCCGCGGCCGTATCTTTTCGTCAGGGGCCGTGGCATTTGACTTCCGGGGTGGAAGGTGCTAAGGGTCGTACGCGTAGGGCCAGGTGTTGCTTTGGCTTTGGTTTTCTGTGATGGCTGGCTGGCTGTTGTTGGAGTCTAGAGGGTATTCCTACATGGAAAGGAGATCTCCGGAACCGTTAAGCTGTTGCTCCGCAGCCGGGTGACTCGTTCGATGCCGTTTTCAGATGCAGTGAGACGAGCCGTGCACCAAAGGGTTAGAGGAGGGGCAGGGGAGCGGCCATAAGAAGGTGGGTTGGCACGCAGTGTCAGCGGGCAGATGCGGCCGATGGCTGTGTGAGCAGCTGACAGGTCTTGGTAGGTTTGTTGTATTCCAAAGGCACGAAGTAGCGAGCGAAGCAGGGTATCGGCACTGCGGGTGGCTGGGGCGAGGTGAGCTGGGACTGGTGGGCTGCAGCAGAGAAGTTACTTTTCAGGCGTTGTGTCGTTTGTGAAGTTTATAAGCATCCCTTATGGGTTGTGTTTTACAGGTGGTACCGGAGCCTCAACGCGGCAGCTGGCAGAGGTAGGGTGGGTGGGCGGCCGAGGTAGAGGAGGAGGAGAGGGGAATGGGCACGGGCAGGCTGTGGTTTCGGGCGGTATCTCAGCACGTGCCTTTTGTTTTGGCTTTCGCAGGTCACGCACATAGCCTCGGAGGGGCGAAGCTGCGCGCCGACCAGCGGCCTGAGGAGGCGAGGCGGTTGTCAGCCGGGCCGGCGTCCAAGAGCGGAGCATCCTGCGGCAGCTCGGTCAAGCGTTTCTGTGCGTTTGTGCAGGTGTTACGCAGCTGCCTTTGGAGTTGGGTGAGCTTTTGAGGTGGTGAGCTAAGGAGCAGCAAGGAGGAGCGTGGGGCTGGTGATTTCTCCCAAGCGTGACGGTATTTCTCTGTCTGTTGCTACCTTAGGGGGGCCGCAAGCGATGACAGCTGCAGCGTCCAACACGGGAATCGGTGCGGAGCAGTTGAGCGGAAGACCACGTTCCTTTTGAGGAGGAGGGTGTTTCGAGGAGGTCTGTGGTGACCCGTGTGACAGCTACCACTGTCAGCGGTGTGTGTGGGTTTTTTTTTTTTTTTTTCTGTAGGCGATGAGGAGGAACGTGGCAACTGCAGGAGTAATCAGGTTAGTTGATGTGGTTTCTGCTGAGGATGGACGCGGATCCCCAGCCCTCTGGAAGCGAAGCTGAGGGACCAGGGACCGTTGTCCTGCAGTGCGTAACTTTGATTTCAGTTGGAAAAGGGATTTTCCTGGAATGGAAATCTTTCTCCTTCAAAGAAATTGCGTTGTACGAACTGCCTGTCGGACTCTGTGTGCTTGGCTGTAGAAGTCATGAGCAGTGAGACTTTTTGCCCTCTTTTGAAAAACAAAACAACAGCAAAGTCAATTTGTTTCCAAAGACTGAAGCACAGCAAGTGTTCCAAAAGTGGATGGCGTCGCTGGTCTTTACATTCTTGGTTGCAACGGTCGAGATACGATTAAAAAATGTTCCTCTGCGTGCTTTGGTACAGCCAGAAGCCTTAGTGCATCTGCCAGTCCTGTTCGGTGGCCTTACCTGTTGCAGCCCTGGGGATTTGAATTTCTTTTTTTTTTCTTTTTAATGAGTAAAACCATGTGGGGGATCTATTATTTCACTGATCTTTTCCTGTCATATATGAAACTCTAGAGAAAGTTAAAATTGTATAATTGGCAGAATGACTAACGCGGTTTAAACTCGCTGCCGAATCAGTACAGCATGTAATGTATGAGGTGTACTTAAGCGGTCAGGGGTTTCTCTAACTCTTTCCAAGCCAGAGGCAGCTGCATGTTACTGAGTTTCTTCCCTGTGTTTTGACAGAGCGCTCTGAAGTACTTGGTTTCTAATCATGTGACATGATAGAACAAGGTGGGGCAGGAGCAGAGTCAAATAACAACTGTGTATTTTGGAGACAGGTGTAAGCATAGATCTAGATGGGGGTGTACAGCCTTGTTCTGCAGCAGCGCTCTAAGGAAGGGCATCAAACATGAGCAAGAGCAGTTGCTTTTCTGCTAAGAAGGGGTTGGAAATCGTATCTGTTTGTCTTTCTATGGAGTGTTAAGTATTCAAATCACTCTGGTTTGTAGAGGATGTGTCTGTATTTCGGGCTGGTCTCCTTCAGTTCGACTGCTCTCCTGTCCCTCGTTCTATTGAATTCCTCTCCTTGCTTCTGTGTTGTTCTTCTAATGTGCTGAACTATGGCTGGGGCCTTTTGTTTCCCGATGTCTTGCTGTGAGTGTCCGGTGCTGCGCAGCAGCTCGCCCCCCCCCCCCCCCCCCCCCCCCCCCAGGTTTGCCTGCCGGTGGCTCAGCGCTCTCGCCCCGCGGGGCCAGCTCTGTCTCTGTCCAAGCTTTCTGCCACGGCTGTCCGGTGGGGAAAGGGGCAGTTGTTGCTCTGGGGAGCCCGTCCGGGCGTGGTCCGAGACGGGGAATGTGGCAGAGCCGAGTGCGAGCAAGAGCCATGGCACTGTCCTTTGGCGGACGCCCTGCCACCCCTCTGCTGTGCGGCAGCCGGCGTCGATGATCCGGCGGGGGGCAGGCATCGAGCATGGATTCTGTCTCGTGGGCTGTGGCAGGTGAGTGCTCGTCTGTGGGTTATGCCGGGGAGAGCCGTTGGTGTCGGTCATCCCCCACCCCTCTCCGGGTCCCCCTGTACCCCCAGTGTCAGAGAAAGACGCAGGTGCTGCTGCGCCGCTGTGACCGCACGGGGGTGCTGCGTGAAACGGCGCTTTGTGCTGCCTGCGCGTGGGGGGTGTGCGGTACTGCAGGCCGGGGTACGCGCATGCGCGCTGGCGGCCGCCTGCGGCGCGCTCTGCTACCACGATTTGACTAGGGTTGGGTACTGGGGCGTGGTACACGCGCGTGTGCGGTGACACCGATTTGTGGCGCTCTCTGCTGCCACCCTGTGACCGAAAAGCAGTACTGCAGTCCCGAAGGCGCTGCCGCGCTCCCTGCTGCCACCCTGTGACCGAAAAGCAGTACTGCAGTCCCGAAGGCGCTGCCGCGCTCCCTGCTGCCACCCTGTGACCGAAAAGCAGTACTGCAGTCCCGAAGGCGCTGCCGCGCTCCCTGCTGCCACCCTGTGACCGAAAAGCAGTACTGCAGTCCCGAAGGCGCTGCCGCGCTCCCTGCTGCCACCCTGTGACCGAAAGTCGGTACTGCAGGCCCAGCGGAGCTTTCCGCGCTCCCTGCTGCCACCCTGTGACCAAAAAGCGGTTATGCAGCCCCGGCGGCGCTGCCGCGCACCCTGCTGCCACCCTGTGACCAAAAGACGGTACTGCAGCTCCGGGTGCGCGCTGCCGCGCTCTCTCCTGCTACCGCCTACAGTGAGTGGGCTACGCACCGGACGCTCTCACCTTTGTGCCCCGCGGCGGCCCCTTCCCCGGGGGATGTTTGGAAAGGCAGTGGGCGGGGCCTGGGGTAGATGAGTCCCGGGCTCTGCCCAGGGAGCTCCTTCTGGGCGAGGTGAGAGCTGTGGGATTGGGCAAGCTCCAGCAGCACCCACAGTAGAGAGAGCCCTGGGATGCAGCTTGGGCTTTTTTTTTTTATTATTTGTCAGCAGTTTCATACGGAGTGTTAAGGGGTGATGAGAGGGTTCTAAAACACACAGCTTTTTTAACTGACAGTTTTGCTGTGGTTTTGTTCTAGGTTGTCCTGGGTTACAGTGCAAAATGTGCCAAAAGAAAAAAATATTCTATTACCATCTTCAGGAGCTGTTGAGACCAGGTGGGGCGGTGCTCTCTGCCTCCCCCCCCCGGACTATCTCCTGTTACTGGGCACAACAATGCCTTATCGCCTGACTCATCGATAACTCGCTCCTGGACTATCTCCTGTTAATGGCCCATCAAGGAACTGCCTCACGACTCCCCATCCCATTGTGAGATGCTCCGCCCGGGGGTGGGGGGGGCGGGGGGGAAGGAGCCAAGCAGTCCATGCCAAATAAAAACAGAGATTTTGAACACCCTAGCAGCCTTCTTCCAGTGGATTCCCAGAGGAGCTTTTCCCCCCACTGGAGTTCCAGAGGACAAGAGCTACCTACCTACCACTGGACCTTCGGAGGAAGACCAGACTCTTTTACCTGATTGCTGCTTCCACAGAACTACATCCATCGCTTCAGGAGGACTGCAGCCAGCATCTTATCGGACTGCTACTGCCACCCTAACAGGGTGTCAGGTTGTATTCCTGACTCTGTCAGTGTAAACCAGTGGGTTGTTTGTTTTTTCCCTGCCTTGTGTTTTTTATATATATATATATATATATATTAGTAAAGAACTGTTATTCCTATTCCCCGTATCTTTGCCTGAACGCCCGTTAATTTCAAAATTATAATAATTTGGAGGGAAGGGGGTTGCACTTTCCATTTCAAGGGAGGCTCCTGCCTTCCTCCACAGACACCTGTCTTTCAAACCAAGACATAGGTGCACTGGATTTTCCTGGAATTCTGAACTTCCTGCAGGATGGCAACTTGTTTTTTGTGACAAGGGTTTGTGATCCCATTTCCTTTCCTAGGACTGAAGGTGAGATTATCGAGTAGCATGAGGATGTGCACCACATCTGCACCTGTCTATGCCCCCCCCATACCCCTGTCTCTGCCTTCAGGTGGGGTTTTTCCCATGCCACCCCGATCTTTGTGGCCTTGACTCCCGTGTGTGTGCCTGGCCCTACTTGTCATGTCCCTGCCTCCCATGGGCCTGCCTTGCCTGCTTTTTTTCACGGTAGGGATGGACAACGACAAGAGTATATGTAAGAAGGCAGTCTTTATTAAGTTGCAAAAACCAAGATGGCTGAGATGGTGCAGCAGAAAAAGCGTACCCTTTTATAACCTTTCTTATCTGTCCACCTGTTCATGCACTAAGGCTGCTAAAATGATTCGCTCAATAGCTTTGTCCATTCACCTCCATTCACATAATGATTGGCTGGAGCTCCTACTGTATTTCTCACTGTACCTACTGTTCTCTTGCCAAGTTTCTGCTCTGTGGTATTACTTGCTCAGTCTCTTCTTGCTCAATCTCTTATAACTTCCTCAAACTTGTTTACAACGTTCTTCATCCACTTCTTCTGTCTTTTCAAGGGTATACTGGAATGCTGTCAAGGTCAACTTCATCTTCCTCAATCAGGTTATCCCTGACAGATTTTTGTACCCACTTTATGGGTGTGCATAGCTCACACCCTATCCTCCCCCTGTGCACCTGCCTTCCTCCCCCCCCCCCGCCCCCCCACCATGGGTGTGCCTTGCACCTGCCTCCCATTACCATGTTTTGTGTCCCCCTCCCCTTGTCCCTGCTCCATGCACCTGCCTTGCCCCCACCACTACAAGAACTGCTGCTCCAGATGCAAACTGTTTTAAACAAACTGTTTGCATTCCAAACTTCGCTCTGGCACTTCCTTGGGCCCAAAATGCCATCACCAGTAGATATCAGGGGGAATGAGGGGCACCCAGCAGGGACACCCTGAAGTCTCATGGTTTCCATCAGGCTTTCCCAAGGGCAGGGGTGGGTGGGAGAGTGGAAAAGCAGTATTGCTTTTTACATTTTCTTCCTACATCTCCCTCTTCAGAGCTCCTTGTCCCTGGGTGCTTGTTCTTGCCTGTGGCCCCTGTTCCTGATGGGCTCCAGGTGTGGCCAGTGGGGCTAATAACAGGGCCGGCCCTCCTGTGGGCTATAAAGGGGCTGCCTGAGGGAGCTGATAAAGGGGAACTGGCTGAGGAGGTAGCTGGAGCTACCTCCAGAATGGAATGGCTGGTCCCTGTGGTAAGGAAGGATCCCCCTGAGCTGTCCATGATGGAGCAGACCACCAGCACACATTGCTGGCAGCTTGGTGCCTGCATCGGCTGTGTGTGTGAGCCGCTGGCCAGCCTGGCGGTGGAGGGGAGTTGAGAGAAAAGTGTTGGGGTGCTGAAGATCTGAGCTGGTGCCAGGAGCTGGGGTGAGTCACACGTTCTCCTGTGTGTGTCCCGGTCCACCTCTGCTGCCCTGCCTGCCGCTCCTTCTGCTGCCTGGGAAAGGGCTGCCCAGGGATGGGGAGGGCCAGCAATGGCTTTCTGTCCTGGCCCCTTTGCTGTGGGAGCCTGATGGACAGCCTAACACCTTCCTGATTGCACTGGGGCTTCCCCTCAAGCCAGGGGGAGAGGCAGGGCTGGAAGAAAGTGGAGGCTGAGATGGGGTGCGAAGTCAGGGAAAATGTGGAAGTCAAGACGGGGGTGGAAATGGTGTCACTTTTTACATTGTCTTTGTAAGGCTCCCTCTTTTTGTCTTCCTGACCCTATGTGTTAGTTCTTGCCTCTGTTTCTTTTCCCCTATTGCTTTACAATATTTCCCTGTCCCTTGTCTTGTCCCTGCCTTGTGGTCCTGCTGGTCCCTTTGGCCTCTCTCTCCTGCTCCTCCTCGCTCTTATGTATTCCTCCATCTCTCCCTGGGTTTTTTTGCTCAGTGTCCCAGTACTCCTCTCTCTATGCTACTGTCCTGCTCCCTGTCCCTCTCCTGTTTGCAGCATCCCGTTTACTGGCTGCCTGTCCCCCACCTCTTCTCTACCTTCCTCCTGCTTTTTCCCTTCTCTCCTGCTGCGTTTGCTGTGTTTGCACACCGAGCCTTGTAGCCAGCTCAGTGCCAGGATTTGTTCTGGGCAGAGGTGAGTAAACTTTTCCTGCCTCCTCTGTGCCCCTGGATGGTATTCAAGCCCCTGGGTGCAGAGCTCGTGGCTGTGGGCAGGTGCCGGGGAGGGGGCCATGTGCTGTGGGGCTTTGCCCAGGCCCCTGTTCCTGATGGGCTCCAGCTGGGGCAGGTGTGGCCACTGAGGCTAATGATGGGGCTGGCCCTACTTTGGGCTATGAAGGGGGCTGCCTGGGCATGCCTGCCTGCAGGAGCTGGCTGAGGAGTCAAACCAAGGGGCTTCCACAGGCAACTGTCTCCAGCTGGTCCCTGTGGCAAGGAAGGATCCCTCCCACCCATCCACAACAGAGAATGCCACCATAACACAGCACCAGGACCTTGGCGCCTCTGTTGGCTGCACACGTGTGAGCTGCTGCATGTCCAGGAAACCTCGTGAGAGAAGTGCATTGAGTCACCCACCGCCTGCTCCTAAGGTCAGGCAGCTGGCACTGTGGAGGAGGAAGGGGCAGAGACAGAGAGAAAAGCCTCGGGGCGGTGAAGGTCTGCCGTTGTCACCAGGAGCCACGTGTCCCCTCGTGTGTGTCCAGGGCCATCCCTGCCCCGGTTCTCTGGATCTCTGCCTGCCTCCTTGCCTGTCCCTGCCTCTGTCTGCCTTTCAGGCTGTCTAGTTCCCCAAAGCTTTTTGCTCTTTTGCTAGCATTGCCCTGTAAAGTGTCACCTTCTACCTTTCCTTTCTATGTCGTTTCCTTCCTGGCACCCCACGAGCTCTGTTCTCATTCTGCCCTATTGCTTGTGAAAAGGGCATTTCTAGGTCCCCTCTCTCCGTGTCTCAGTTTACCCAGTTGCCTATGATTTTGGGAAGGGTGGTGGTTGGGGCCTGGGGTAGATGAGCCCTGAACTCTCCCAGGAAGCTCCTTCTTACATGCGAGGCAAGAACTCTGGGACTAGGCAGGGTCCAGCAGCACCCACAGTAGAAAGTGCCCTGGGATGAAGCTTGGGCTTTTTTTTTTTCTTGTTTTTATGTCAGCAGTTTCCTAGGGGGTGTTCAGGGGTGACAGGAGGGTTTTAAAACACACAGCCTTTTTTTTAACTGCTAGTTTTGGTGCTGTTTTGTTCTAGGTGCACTGGATTTTCCCGGAATTCTGAACTTCCTGCAGGATGGCAACTTGTCTTTTGCGAGGAGTGTTGGTGACCGCATTTCCCTTCCTAGGACTTGAAGGTGAGACTATCGAGCAGCCGTGAGGATGCGCCCCACGTCTGCACCTGTCTATGCCCCCCCATACCCCTGTCTCTGCCTTCAGGTGGGGTTTTTCCCATGCCATCCCCAACTCGGTGGCCTTGCTAAGGGTGGGTGTGCCTGGCCCCAAATCCACCCGGCGCCTCCCCCCCGCCGTGAGCGTGCCTTGCTGCTGTTCTTCGGCACTGGCCACTGTAGGCGTGCCCTGCTTGCCCGCCCCCCCCGACCCCCCCCCCGGTGTGCCTTTTCTGCCCCGGCACCGCCCCCCCCGTGGGCGTGCCCTGCTTCCCTGCGCCCCGCCCCGGCACTGATCCCCCCCCCCGTGGGTGTGCCTTGCTTTTCCGCGCCCCGCCCCGGCACCGCCCCCCCGTGGGCGTGCCCTGCTTCCCCGTGCCCCGCCCCGGCACCGCTCCCCCCGTGGGAGTGCCTTGCTGCTTTGCACCTCGCCCCAGCACCGCCCCCCCCCCGGGCGTGACTTTTTTGCCCCATGCCCCACCCTCCCGTTGGCGTGCCTTGCTGCCCACCCCCCCCATCCCCCCCCCCACCCCCCCCGCCACCGCCCCCCCTTGTGTCCCATCCCCACCACTTGCCCGGGGGCGGGGCCTGGGGTATATGAGCCTCGGCCTCTGCTCAGGGAGCTCATTCTGCTCTGGGGCTGCTGGCGCTGGCAGCTCCAGACCCAGCTGCCTCTGCGAGCACGGGGCTTCGGGCGCGGACAGGAGCGCAGGCGGCTGCGGCAGGGAAGAGCTGCGGCCGGGGACACCAGGCCACCCCTGTACTCCTCAGGGCCCCATCGGCTCCAGCCCCTCAGCGAGGACCAGATGTGCTCCTGGGCCTGGCCAGGCCCTGCCGGGACGCGTTCCACCCCGTCGGGCCCCCTGCCACCAGCTATGCCGAGCGCTGCTGCCTCTGCCCAGCCCCGGGGGCGCCGGGGCCAGAGACTGTCGTCCCCAAGTGGGGTCACAGCATCTTTTGGGGGGGGTCGATGGCACCGACGCCGAGCCATCCTGCAGCCGTCTTTTTGGCTTTGCACCGCAGGCATCTCCGTAAGCTGTCCGAGTTCCTCCCTCCCCTTCGTGTGCCCCTCAGTCCCCTCCATTTCCCATCCAGGCACCAGAATCAATCTGCGTGACAAGTGGCCTTCTCAGAACCACGGGCCTTCAAAGGGCCTTCTCTCACCTGCCTAGTCCTCTCAGAAGGACACGGGCGTTGCTCTGTGTGGACTCATTTGTCTTTCCTGGCACCTCTCCTGAGCTGCTTTGTCACTTGTTTTGGTTCGAGTCGCTTCAGTGTTACTTAAGGTGCTTGGTACAGTTCCTGATGCTTTGGGGCTCTTTTCCCCGACGGTTTTTCCTTGGTTTTGGTTTTTGGTTTGGGTTCGGTTTGGTTTCAACCCTTTCCTGGGGTTTTCTGTCCTTTGGGACTTATTTCTGTTGAGGGAGGCAGATGGAGAAAAGTAGGAGTCTCAGTGTCTTACAACTGCTGGTGATCTACAATAGTCCCTTTGCAACCAGAGAGCTCTGAGAGGAGGATTCTTGCAGGCTGTCATTCGGCTTTGTCATTCGGTCCCGTCCAGAATGTAGCGCTGGTACAAGTTCTGCAACAGACAGGAACGGGTCTAGCCTTGTTACGCGGGCTTTCTTTTTCCTTGCAGGTCGGACTTGAGACTTGAAACGGCATTTTCCTTCGCTAAAAAAACACGCCCCGGACTCGCCGCAGACTCGGCAGCGTCGCGGATTTCGCCGGACCGCGCCGCTGGCAGAGCCGGCGGCCGACGGGGTCGCGGGCGCTCGGCACCGCGTCGGCCGGAGGCTCCCGTTGGCGCAGCAGCGACGGTCGGGGGCGGCGCAGCTGGACAGCCGGAGGTTTGGTGTCGCGGCGTATCTGCTGTGCGCGGGTTCGCTTCCCCGGGATTTTGGGCTGCTCTGGAAAAACGGGTGGCGGAGCCGGAGAGAAGAGCGGGCGGTGGCTACAGGCCGAGTCGCCGCTCGGGGAGGTTGCGCTCCGCGGAGCTTCAAACTTTGGAGACGGAGTGCAAAACCGTCGAGCGTCCCAAGTGGACCGTGGCAGGCGTCCTCGCTCCGGTCGTTTTTCCTGGGGAATTCCAAAGTGGTCAGTTTCTATTAGTTTAATTTTTACCGCTCGTTTACGTCAAAACGTTTAAAATAAAAATGTCCGTCACAGTAACCAGAATAGTCTTTGGGAGCAAATACTGCCCGTCGTCCGCTCTAGCTATTGCTTCCCACTTTGCAGACAGTACTTACTCCCCATTGATGTAATCAAAGGGCAAGCAGCAGAATATCAACAACAGAGCACTAACTGGAAGGAATACCTGTAGCGAAACAACTCTAACAGGAAAAGAAAAAAATCACGCGTCCTAGTTAATCCACTTCGTGGTAAAGTCACAAAGTATCAGAGCGCGCCTAAAGAGAAGAAATATTACCTAGGGTTGAGTAATGACTAAATTTAGTGGCAGATGTTACTTAATGAACCAGGCAGTAATTATTCCCGGTCCCTATTGCAATTCAAAAAATGAATAGTTGAGAGACCCTCTTGAAGTGATAAAGACAGAAAACTAATTGGGAGTCGTGAACAGCTCCATTTAAACATAACCACTGCTAAACCAATTGAACTGGAAACTAATTGGGAGGCTCTAACGCTTAAACGAGCACACCGCTGTAAGCAAGCTGGGAGGCAACAGTGACTCCTGCTTAGAACCAAAAGAGTAATCGAAGCTTTAGATTTTTAGATAAAGAGAAATAAAAAAAGGAATTGTTCAATAACGGCTACGTTTAAACGTAGGTACTAAAAGAATTCCCGGGCGGTGGTGAACTAACATAACGCTAAAAGATTTAGATTTAAAATAAAAGGAAAATTAGAAAACCAACAGGGAGTCACGACTGCCGAAACTTAAACATAGCCGTTGGGGGGGGGGAGGAGGGGACGGGTACCAATTCCTTCCAAGTAGAGCTAAAAGAAAAAACCGACGCCCATTAAATCCGACGAACAAAAACCTTAGATTTCATTTTAGAAACAGATCGAACGCTAACTGGGCATCATGAGTGCCCGTTTAACAATACTAGCCATCTTAAACTGATGCATTAAAGATACCCCCGCAGCACCATCAGATGAAAATTTTCTCCTTGGGAAGCAGAAATAGAATACCAATTGGGAGCAGTTTAGGGTAACGGTCGTCGTGAACGGACCCCTCATTAGAGTCCTAATTCACAATCCGAAACCGTGATTTCCAACGGTAATGAACCTTTTCCTCTTGTGTCAGTCGGGTGCCTGCGCTTTGCTCCTGCTCCCTTCAGCAGCGGTACACGGAGCGCTCGCTGGCTGTGAGCCGTTCGTTCACCCGCTTTCTGTACCAGTCAACTCTTCAATCGGGCCATTTAAATAACAGACTATTCTCTCAAATTCCAGCTCAAACGCGTGGCACGAATTAACGGCGCCCGAGGACCATGCCATTTACTAGCGCCGCCCCGGAGCTGAGCCTGCTTATTGTGAGGCGCTTCTCGCAAGAGCCCCTCACGCACGCACGCACGCACGCACGCAGGTCCCGTCACCGGTGCTCCGCGCCGGCCTAACCGCGGACCGGCAGGGCCGGCGGAGAAACTGCCCGGAAGCCGTGGAGAGCGAGACGGATTCGAGAGCGAGACGGATTCAACAGCGATTCCTGCCGAAACACGCAAGGAACGCAGCTCTGCACGGCGGGGCGGCGGCCTGTCCCCTCCTGCCCGCGCGGCCCCATCCCCGCCGCGGGCAGCCTCAGCCTTCACAAGACGGCGGCGCCATACACCCCCCCGCCCCCCGCCCCCCTCCAAGCACCGGCCGCAGCTCCGGAGAGAAACGACGCGGATGCGGCCCCGAGACGGCGGCGCCGCCGGCACTCGTTTCGCGGGGGACTCACCGGCTCCTCCGGGGCTCCGGCAGGCTCCCGCCGCTTCCCCGCGGTCCTCCATGATGCCGGAAGTGCCCCTCAGTCCTCCGAACTTGCGCTCTATGGGCCCGCAGTCCTCCAGGATGCCCAAGTGCCGGTTCGGTGCGGGGGGGCCTGGAGTAGATGAGCCCCGGGCTCTGCCCAGGGAGCTCCTTCTGGGCGAGGCGAGAGCTGTGGGACTGGGCAGGGTCCAGCGGCACCCACAGGAGAGAGCGCCCTGGGATGCAGCTTGGGTTTTGGGGTTTTTTTGGGTTGTTTTTTTTTTTTTCTTTTTTTACGTCGGCAGTTTCCTACGGGGTGTTCAGGGGTGACAGGAGGGTTTTAAAACACACAGCCTTTTTTTTAACTGATAGTTTTGGTGCTGTTTCGTTCTAGGTGCACTGGATTTTCCCGGAATTCTGAACTTCCTGCAGGATGGCAACTTGTTTTTTGTGAGGCGTGTTGGTGACCGCATTTCCCTTCCTAGGACTTGAAGGTGAGACTATCGAGCAGCCGTGAGGATGCGCCCCACGTCTGCACCTGTCTATGCCCCCCCATACCCCTGTCTCTGCCTTCAGGTGGGGTTTTTCCCATGCCACCCCCAACTCGGTGGCCTTGCTAAGGGTGGGTGTGCCTGGCCCCAAATCCACCCGGCGCCTCCCCCCCCGCCGCGAGCGTGCCTTGCTGCCGTTCTTCGGCACTGGCCACTGTAGGCGTGCCCTGCTTGCCCCCCCCCGACCCCCCCCCCCCGGGTGTGCCTTTTCTGCCCCGGCACCGCCCCCCCCCCGTGGGCGTGCCCTGCTTCCCTGCGCCCCGCCCCGCCCCCCCCCCCCCCGTGGGAGTGCCTTGCTGCTTTGCACCTCGCCCCAGCACCGCCCCCCCCATGGCCTCGCCGACAGTGGCCGTGCCCTGCCCGGCCCCCACCCCCTCCCCTTCCCGGGTTTGCCTTTGTTATTCTGCACCCCACCCCAGCACCGCCCCCCCCGGGCGTGACTTTTTTGCCCCATGCCCCACCCTCCCGTTGGCGTGCCTTGCTGCCCACCCCCCCCACCCCCCCCACCCCCCCCGGCACCGCCCCCCTTGTGTCCCATCCCCACCACTTGCCCGGGGGCGGGGCCTGGGGTATATGAGCCTCGGCCTCTGCTCAGGGAGCTCATTCTGCTCTGGGGCTGCTGGCGCTGGCAGCTCCAGACCCAGCTGCCTCTGCGGGCACGGGGCTTCGGGCGCGGACAGGAGCGCAGGCGGCTGCGGCAGGGAAGAGCTGCGGCCGGGGACACCAGGCCACCCCTGTACTCCTCAGGGCCCCATCGGCTCCAGCCCCTCAGCGAGGACCAGATGTGCTCCTGGGCCTGGCCAGGCCCTGCCGGGACGCGTTCCACCCCGTCGGGCCCCCTGCCACCAGCTATGCCGAGCGCTGCTGCCTCTGCCCAGCCCCGGGGGCGCCGGGGCCAGAGGCTGTCGTCCCCAAGTGGGGTCACAGCATCTTTTGGGGGGGGTCGATGGCACCGACGCCGAGCCATCCTGCAGCCGTCTTTTTGGCTTTGCACCGCAGGCATCTCCGTAAGCTGTCCGAGTTCCTCCCTCCCCTTCGTGTGCCCCTCAGTCCCCTCCATTTCCCATCCAGGCACCAGAATCAATCTGCGTGACAAGTGGCCTTCTCAGAACCACGGGCCTTCAAAGGGCCTTCTCTCACCTGCCTAGTCCTCTCAGAAGGACACGGGCGTTGCTCTGTGTGGACTCATTTGTCTTTCCTGGCACCTCTCCTGAGCTGCTTTGTCACTTGTTTTGGTTCGAGTCGCTTCAGTGTTACTTAAGGTGCTTGGTACAGTTCCTGATGCTTTGGGGCTCTTTTCCCCGACGGTTTTTCCTTGGTTTTGGTTTTTGCTTTGGGTTCGGTTTGGTTTCAACCCTTTCCTGGGGTTTTCTGTCCTTTGGGACTTATTTCTGTTGAGGGAGGCAGATGGAGAAAAGTAGGAGTCTCAGTGTCTTACAACTGCTGGTGATCTACAATAGTCCCTTTGCAACCAGAGAGCTCTGAGAGGAGGATTCTTGCAGGCTGTCATTCGGCTTTGTCATTCGGTCCCGTCCAGAATGTAGCGCTGGTACAAGTTCTGCAACAGACAGGAACGGGTCTAGCCTTGTTACGCGGGCTTTCTTTTTCCTTGCAGGTCGGACTTGAGACTTGAAACGGCATTTTCCTTCGCTAAAAAAACACGCCCCGGACTCGCCGCAGACTCGGCAGCGTCGCGGATTTCGCCGGACCGCGCCGCTGGCAGAGCCGGCGGCCGACGGGGTCGCGGGCGCTCGGCACCGCGTCGGCCGGAGGCTCCCGTTGGCGCAGCAGCGACGGTCGGGGGCGGCGCAGCTGGACAGCCGGAGGTTTGGTGTCGCGGCGTATCTGCTGTGCGCGGGTTCGCTTCCCCGGGATTTTGGGCTGCTCTGGAAAAACGGGTGGCGGAGCCGGAGAGAAGAGCGGGCGGTGGCTACAGGCCGAGTCGCCGCTCGGGGAGGTTGCGCTCCGCGGAGCTTCAAACTTTGGAGACGGAGTGCAAAACCGTCGAGCGTCCCAAGTGGACCGCGGCAGGCGTCCTCGCTCCGGTCGTTTTTCCTGGGGAATTCCAAAGTGGTCAGTTTCTATTAGTTTAATTTTTACCGCTCGTTTACGTCAAAACGTTTAAAATAAAAATGTCCGTCACAGTAACCAGAATAGTCTTTGGGAGCAAATACTGCCCGTCGTCCGCTCTAGCTATTGCTTCCCACTTTGCAGACAGTACTTACTCCCCATTGATGTAATCAAAGGGCAAGCAGCAGAATATCAACAACAGAGCACTAACTGGAAGGAATACCTGTAGCGAAACAACTCTAACAGGAAAAGAAAAAAATCACGCGTCCTAGTTAATCCACTTCGTGGTAAAGTCACAAAATATCAGAGCGCGCCTAAAGAGAAGAAATATTACCTAGGGTTGAGTAATGACTAAATTTAGTGGCAGATGTTACTTAATGAACCAGGCAGTAATTATTCCCGGTCCCTATTGCAATTCAAAAAATGAATAGTTGAGAGACCCTCTTGAAGTGATAAAGACAGAAAACTAATTGGGAGTCGTGAACAGCTCCATTTAAACATAACCACTGCTAAACCAATTGAACTGGAAACTAATTGGGAGGCTCTAACGCTTAAACGAGCACACCGCTGTAAGCAAGCTGGGAGGCAACAGTGACTCCTGCTTAGAACCAAAAGAGTAATCGAAGCTTTAGATTTTTAGATAAAGAGAAATAAAAAAAGGAATCGTTCAATAACGGCTACGTTTAAACGTAGGTACTAAAAGAATTCCCGGGCGGTGGTGAACTAACATAACGCTAAAAGATTTAGATTTAAAATAAAAGGAAAATTAGAAAACCAACAGGGAGTCACGACTGCCGAAACTTAAACATAGCCGTTGGGGGGGGGGGAGGAGGGGACGGGTACCAATTCCTTCCAAGTAGAGCTAAAAGAAAAAACCGACGCCCATTAAATCCGACGAACAAAAACCTTAGATTTCATTTTAGAAACAGATCGAACGCTAACTGGGCATCATGAGTGCCCGTTTAACAATACTAGCCATCTTAAACTGATGCATTAAAGATACCCCCGCAGCACCATCAGATGAAAATTTTCTCCTTGGGAAGCAGAAATAGAATACCAATTGGGAGCAGTTTAGGGTAACGGTCGTCGTGAACGGACCCCTCATTAGAGTCCTAATTCACAATCCGAAACCGTGATTTCCAACGGTAATGAACCTTTTCCTCTTGTGTCAGTCGGGTGCCTGCGCTTTGCTCCTGCTCCCTTCAGCAGCGGTACACGGAGCGCTCGCTGGCTGTGAGCCGTTCGTTCACCCGCTTTCTGTACCAGTCAACTCTTCAATCGGGCCATTTAAATAACAGACTATTCTCTCAAATTCCAGCTCAAACGCGTGGCACGAATTAACGGCGCCCGAGGACCATGCCATTTACTAGCGCCGCCCCGGAGCTGAGCCTGCTTATTGTGAGGCGCTTCTCGCAAGAGCCCCTCACGCACGCACGCACGCACGCACGCACGCAGGTCCCGTCACCGGTGCTCCGCGCCGGCCTAACCGCGGACCGGCAGGGCCGGCGGAGAAACTGCCCGGAAGCCGCGGAGAGCGAGACGGATTCGAGAGCGAGACGGATTCAACAGCGATTCCTGCCGAAACACGCAAGGAACGCAGCTCTGCACGGCGGGGCGGCGGCCTGTCCCCTCCTGCCCGCGCGGCCCCATCCCCGCCGCGGGCAGCCTCAGCCTTCACAAGACGGCGGCGCCATACACTCGCCCCCCTCCAAGCACCGGCCGCAGCTCCGGAGAGAAACGACGCGGATGCGGCCCCGAGACGGCGGCGCCGCCGGCACTCGTTTCGCGGGGGACTCACCGGCTCCTCCGGGGCTCCGGCAGGCTCCCGCCGCTTCCCCGCGGTCCTCCATGATGCCGGAAGTGCCCCTCAGTCCTCCGAACTTGCGCTCTATGGGCCCGCAGTCCTCCAGGATGCCCAAGTGCCGGTTCGGTGCGGGGGGGCCTGGAGTAGATGAGCCCCGGACTCTGCCCAGGGAGCTCCTTCTGGGCGAGGCGAGAGCTGTGGGACTGGGCAGGGTCCAGCGGCACCCACAGGAGAGAGCGCCCTGGGATGCAGCTTGGGTTTTGGGTTTTTTTTGGTTTTTTTTTGGGGGGGTTTTTTTTTTTTTAACGTCGGCAGTTTCCTACGGGGTGTTCAGGGGTGACAGGAGGGTTTTAAAACACACAGCCTTTTTTTTTAACTGATAGTTTTGGTGCTGTTTTGTTCTAGGTGCACTGGATTTTCCCGGAATTCTGAACTTCCTGCAGGATGGCAACTTGTTTTTTGTGAGGCGTGTTGGTGACCGCATTTCCCTTCCTAGGACTTGAAGGTGAGACTATCGAGCAGCCGTGAGGATGCGCCCCACGTCTGCACCTGTCTATGCCCCCCCATACCCCTGTCTCTGCCTTCAGGTGGGGTTTTTCCCATGCCACCCCCAACTCGGTGGCCTTGCTAAGGGTGGGTGTGCCTGGCCCCAAATCCACCCGGCGCCTACCCCCCCGCCGCGAGCGTGCCTTGCTGCCGTTCTTCGGCACTGGCCACTGTAGGCGTGCCCTGCTTGCCCCCCCCCGACCCCCCCCCCGGGTGTGCCTTTTCTGCCCCGGCACCGCCCCCCCCCGTGGGCGTGCCCTGCTTCCCCGCGCCCCGCCCCGCCCCGCCCCCCCCCCGTGGGAGTGCCTTGCTGCTTTGCACCTCGCCCCAGCACCGCCCCCCCCATGGCCTTGCCGACAGTGGCCGTGCCCTGCCCGGCCCCCACCCCCTCCCCTTCCCGGGTTTGCCTTTGTTATTTTGCACCCCACCCCAGCACCGCCCCCCCCGGGCGTGACTTTTTTGCCCCATGCCCCACCCTCCCGTTGGCGTGCCTTGCTGCCCACCCCCCCCACCCCACCCCCCCCCCCCCGGCACCGCCCCCCTTGTGTCCCATCCCCACCACTTGCCCGGGGGCGGGGCCTGGGGTATATGAGCCTCGGCCTCTGCTCAGGGAGCTCATTCTGCTCTGGGGCTGCTGGCGCTGGCAGCTCCAGACCCAGCTGCCTCTGCGGGCACGGGGCTTCGGGCGCGGACAGGAGCGCAGGCGGCTGCGGCAGGGAAGGGCTGCGGCCGGGGACACCAGGCCACCCCTGTACTCCTCAGGGCCCCATCGGCTCCAGCCCCTCAGCGAGGACCAGATGTGCTCCTGGGCCTGGCCAGGCCCTGCCGGGACGCGTTCCACCCCGTCGGGCCCCCTGCCACCAGCTATGCCGAGCGCTGCTGCCTCTGCCCAGCCCCGGGGGCGCCGGGGCCAGAGGCTGTCGTCCCCAAGTGGGGTCACAGCATCTTTTGGGGGGGGTCGATGGCACCGACGCCGAGCCATCCTGCAGCCGTCTTTTTGGCTTTGCACCGCAGGCATCTCCGTAAGCTGTCCGAGTTCCTCCCTCCCCTTCGTGTGCCCCTCAGTCCCCTCCATTTCCCATCCAGGCACCAGAATCAATCTGCGTGACAAGTGGCCTTCTCAGAACCACGGGCCTTCAAAGGGCCTTCTCTCACCTGCCTAGTCCTCTCAGAAGGACACGGGCGTTGCTCTGTGTGGACTCATTTGTCTTTCCTGGCACCTCTCCTGAGCTGCTTTGTCACTTGTTTTGGTTCGAGTCGCTTCAGTGTTACTTAAGGTGCTTGGTACAGTTCCTGATGCTTTGGGGCTCTTTTCCCCGACGGTTTTTCCTTGGTTTTGGTTTTTGCTTTGGGTTCGGTTTGGTTTCAACCCTTTCCTGGGGTTTTCTGTCCTTTGGGACTTATTTCTGTTGAGGGAGGCAGATGGAGAAAAGTAGGAGTCTCAGTGTCTTACAACTGCTGGTGATCTACAATAGTCCCTTTGCAACCAGAGAGCTCTGAGAGGAGGATTCTTGCAGGCTGTCATTCGGCTTTGTCATTCGGTCCCGTCCAGAATGTAGCGCTGGTACAAGTTCTGCAACAGACAGGAACGGGTCTAGCCTTGTTACGCGGGCTTTCTTTTTCCTTGCAGGTCGGACTTGAGACTTGAAACGGCATTTTCCTTCGCTAAAAAAACACGCCCCGGACTCGCCGCAGACTCGGCAGCGTCGCGGATTTCGCCGGACCGCGCCGCTGGCAGAGCCGGCGGCCGACGGGGTCGCGGGCGCTCGGCACCGCGTCGGCCGGAGGCTCCCGTTGGCGCAGCAGCGACGGTCGGGGGCGGCGCAGCTGGACAGCCGGAGGTTTGGTGTCGCGGCGTATCTGCTGTGCGCGGGTTCGCTTCCCCGGGATTTTGGGCTGCTCTGGAAAAACGGGTGGCGGAGCCGGAGAGAAGAGCGGGCGGTGGCTACAGGCCGAGTCGCCGCTCGGGGAGGTTGCGCTCCGCGGAGCTTCAAACTTTGGAGACGGAGTGCAAAACCGTCGAGCGTCCCAAGTGGACCGTGGCAGGCGTCCTCGCTCCGGTCGTTTTTCCTGGGGAATTCCAAAGTGGTCAGTTTCTATTAGTTTAATTTTTACCGCTCGTTTACGTCAAAACGTTTAAAATAAAAATGTCCGTCACAGTAACCAGAATAGTCTTTGGGAGCAAATACTGCCCGTCGTCCGCTCTAGCTATTGCTTCCCACTTTGCAGACAGTACTTACTCCCCATTGATGTAATCAAAGGGCAAGCAGCAGAATATCAACAACAGAGCACTAACTGGAAGGAATACCTGTAGCGAAACAACTCTAACAGGAAAAGAAAAAAATCACGCGTCCTAGTTAATCCACTTCGTGGTAAAGTCACAAAGTATCAGAGCGCGCCTAAAGAGAAGAAATATTACCTAGGGTTGAGTAATGACTAAATTTAGTGGCAGATGTTACTTAATGAACCAGGCAGTAATTATTCCCGGTCCCTATTGCAATTCAAAAAATGAATAGTTGAGAGACCCTCTTGAAGTGATAAAGACAGAAAACTAATTGGGAGTCGTGAACAGCTCCATTTAAACATAACCACTGCTAAACCAATTGAACTGGAAACTAATTGGGAGGCTCTAACGCTTAAACGAGCACACCGCTGTAAGCAAGCTGGGAGGCAACAGTGACTCCTGCTTAGAACCAAAAGAGTAATCGAAGCTTTAGATTTTTAGATAAAGAGAAATAAAAAAAGGAATTGTTCAATAACGGCTACGTTTAAACGTAGGTACTAAAAGAATTCCCGGGCGGTGGTGAACTAACATAACGCTAAAAGATTTAGATTTAAAATAAAAGGAAAATTAGAAAACCAACAGGGAGTCACGACTGCCGAAACTTAAACATAGCCGTTGGGGGGGGGGAGGAGGGGACGGGTACCAATTCCTTCCAAGTAGAGCTAAAAGAAAAAACCGACGCCCATTAAATCCGACGAACAAAAACCTTAGATTTCATTTTAGAAACAGATCGAACGCTAACTGGGCATCATGAGTGCCCGTTTAACAATACTAGCCATCTTAAACTGATGCATTAAAGATACCCCCGCAGCACCATCAGATGAAAATTTTCTCCTTGGGAAGCAGAAATAGAATACCAATTGGGAGCAGTTTAGGGTAACGGTCGTCGTGAACGGACCCCTCATTAGAGTCCTAATTCACAATCCGAAACCGTGATTTCCAACGGTAATGAACCTTTTCCTCTTGTGTCAGTCGGGTGCCTGCGCTTTGCTCCTGCTCCCTTCAGCAGCGGTACACGGAGCGCTCGCTGGCTGTGAGCCGTTCGTTCACCCGCTTTCTGTACCAGTCAACTCTTCAATCGGGCCATTTAAATAACAGACTATTCTCTCAAATTCCAGCTCAAACGCGTGGCACGAATTAACGGCGCCCGAGGACCATGCCATTTACTAGCGCCGCCCCGGAGCTGAGCCTGCTTATTGTGAGGCGCTTCTCGCAAGAGCCCCTCACGCACGCACGCACGCACGCACGCACGCAGGTCCCGTCACCGGTGCTCCGCGCCGGCCTAACCGCGGACCGGCAGGGCCGGCGGAGAAACTGCCCGGAAGCCGTGGAGAGCGAGACGGATTCGAGAGCGAGACGGATTCAACAGCGATTCCTGCCGAAACACGCAAGGAACGCAGCTCTGCACGGCGGGGCGGCGGCCTGTCCCCTCCTGCCCGCGCGGCCCCATCCCCGCCGCGGGCAGCCTCAGCCTTCACAAGACGGCGGCGCCATACACCCCCCCCCCCCCCCGCCCCCCTCCAAGCACCGGCCGCAGCTCCGGAGAGAAACGACGCGGATGCGGCCCCGAGACGGCGGCGCCGCCGGCACTCGTTTCGCGGGGGACTCACCGGCTCCTCCGGGGCTCCGGCAGGCTCCCGCCGCTTCCCCGCGGTCCTCCATGATGCCGGAAGTGCCCCTCAGTCCTCCGAACTTGCGCTCTATGGGCCCGCAGTCCTCCAGGATGCCCAAGTGCCGGTTCGGTGCGGGGGGGCCTGGAGTAGATGAGCCCCGGGCTCTGCCCAGGGAGCTCCTTCTGGGCGAGGCGAGAGCTGTGGGACTGGGCAGGGTCCAGCGGCACCCACAGGAGAGAGCGCCCTGGGATGCAGCTTGGGTTTTGGGGTTTTTTTGGGTTGTTTTTTTTTTTTTCTTTTTTTACGTCGGCAGTTTCCTACGGGGTGTTCAGGGGTGACAGGAGGGTTTTAAAACACACAGCCTTTTTTTTTAACTGATAGTTTTGGTGCTGTTTCGTTCTAGGTGCACTGGATTTTCCCGGAATTCTGAACTTCCTGCAGGATGGCAACTTGTTTTTTGTGAGGCGTGTTGGTGACCGCATTTCCCTTCCTAGGACTTGAAGGTGAGACTATCGAGCAGCCGTGAGGATGCGCCCCACGTCTGCACCTGTCTATGCCCCCCCATACCCCTGTCTCTGCCTTCAGGTGGGGTTTTTCCCATGCCACCCCCAACTCGGTGGCCTTGCCAAGGGTGGGTGTGCCTGGCCCTACTTCTCGTGTCCCTGCCTCCCATGGGTGTGCTTTGCCTGCTTTGTGTACCCTCTTTATGGGTGTGCATAGCTCACGCTGTTGTCCTCGCCCTGTGCTTCTGCCTTGCACCTGCCTCCCATGAGCATGCATTGTCCCCGCCTTGTCCCCGCTCCATGCAGCTGCCTTGCCCCCACCTCTCCAAGTATTGCTGCTCCAGATGTACAGCACCAATAAACTGTTAACATTCCGAACTTTGCTCTGGCACTTCCTTGGGCCCCAAATCCCTAAGACTACCCCAAAATGCCATCACCAGTAGACGTCAGGGGAAATGGGGGGCACCCAGCAGGGGCACCCCGAAGCCTCATGGTTTCCAACAGGCTTTGCCAAGGGCAGGGGTGGGTGGGAGAGTTGAAAAGCAGCATTACTTTCTACATTTTCTTCCTACATCTCCCTCTTCTGAGCTCCTTGTCCCTGGGTGTTTGTTCTTGCCTGTGGCCCCTGTTCCTGATGGGCTCCAGGTGTGGCCAGTGGGGCTAATGGCAGGGCTGGCCCTGCTGTGGGCTATAAAGGGGCTGCCTGAGGGAGCTAGTAAAGGGGAACTGGCTGAGGAGGAGGTGGAGGTGCCTCCAGCATGGAATGGCTGGTCCCTGTGGTAAAGAAGGGTTCCTCTGAGCTGTCCGTGATGGAGCAGACCACCAGCATGTGTTGCCAAGAGCTTGGTGCCTGCATCGGCTGTGTGTGAGCCGCTGGCCAGCCTGGCAGTGGAGGGGAGTTGAGAGAAAAGTGTTGGGGCACTGAAGGTCTGAGCCAGTGCTGGGAGCTGGGGTGAGTCACATGTTCTCCCATGCACATCCTGGTCCATCTTTGCTGCCCTGCCTGTTGCTCCTTCCGCTGCCTGGGAAAAGGCTGCCCAGGGATGGGGAGGGCCAGCTATGCCTTTCTGTCCTGGCCCCTTTGCTGTGGGAGCCTGATGGACAGCCTACCACCTTCCTGATTGCACTGGGGCTTCCCCTCAAGCTAGGGGGAGGTGGCAGGGCTGGAAGAAAGTGGAGGCTGAGATGGAGTGTCAGGGAAAATGTCAAAGTCAGGAGTGGGTGGAAATGGTGTCACTTTTTACATTGTCTTCGTAAGGCTCCCTCTTTTTGTCTTCCTGACCCTATGTGTTAGTTCTTGCCTCTGTTTCTTTTCCCCTATTGCTTTACAATATTTGCCTGTCCCTCGTCTTGTCCTTGCCTTGTGGTCCTGCTGGTCCCTTTGGACTCTCTCTCCTGCTCCTCCTCTCTCTTATGTATTCCTCCACCGCTCCCTGGGTTTTTTGCTCAGTGTCCCAGTACTCCTCTCTCTATGCTACTGTCCTGCTCCCTGTCCCTCTCCTGTTTGCAGCATCCCGTTTACTGGCTGCCTGTCCCCCACCTCTTCTCTACCTTCCTCCTGCTTTTCCTTTGTCTCCTGCTGTCCTGCTGCGTTTGGGCACTGAGCCTTGTAGCCAGCTCAGTGCCAGGGTTTGCTCTGGGTAGGAGTGAGTGAACTTTTCCTGCCTTCTGTGTGCCCTGGATGGTTTTCAAGCCCCTGGGTGCAGAGCTCGTGGCTGTGAGCAGGTGCCAGGGAGGGGGCCATGTGCTGTGGGGATTTGGCCAGGCCCCTGTTCCTGATGGGCTCCAGCTGGGGCAGGTGTGGCCAGTGAGGCTAATGATGGGGCTGGCCCTGCTTTGGGCTAGGAAGGGGGCTGCCTGGGCATGCCTGCCTGCAGGAGCTGGCTAAGGAGTCAAACCAAGGGGCTTCCACAGGCAGCTGTCTCCAGCCGGTCCCTGTGGCAAGGAAGGATCCCTCCCAACCATCCCCAACAGAGCACGCCACCAGCGCATGGCACCAGGACCTTGGCGGCTCTGTTGGCTGCAAGTGGGAGCTGCTGCATGTCCAGGAAACCTCATGGGAGAAGTGCCTTGAGTCACTCACTGCCTACTCCTATGGTCAGGCAGCCGGTACTGTGGAGGAGGAAGGGGCAGAGACAGAGAGAAAAGCCTCGGGGTGGTGAAGGTCTGCCGTTGGCACCAGGAACCACGTGTCCCCTCGTGTGTGTCTGGGCCCATCCCTGCTCTGGTTCTGCAGGTCTCTGCCTGCCTCCTTGCCTGTCCCTGCTTCTGTCTGCTTCCCCAAAGCTTTTTGCTTTTCTGCTAGCATTACCCTGTAAAGTGTCACCTTCTAACTTTCCTTTCTATGTCTCTTCCTTTCTGTCACCCCACCAGCTCTGGTTTCATTCTTCCCCATTGCTTGTGACAATGGCATTTCTAGGTCTCCCTCTCTCGGTGTCTCCGTTTATTCAGTTCCCTGTGATTGTGGGAAGGGTGGTAGTCGAGGTCTGGGGTATATGAGCCCCGGTCTCTGCTCAGGGAGCTCATTCTGCTCCGAGGTTGCTGTGGTGTGGGTGTTCTTTTGGTGCTGCCAGCTCGGGAGCTGGCTGGGCTGTGTGGGCATTGGGGTTTGGTCATGGTGAGAAGCGGAAGCATCTGTGTGAGGTAATAGCTGCGGGACTAGGCAAGGTCCAGCAGCACATAGAGTAGAGAGTGCCGTTGGATGCCAGTTTGTTGGTTTTGATGTCAGTAATTTTATACTGAGTGTTCAGGGGTGGCAAGATGCTTTAAAAACACAGATTTTTTTTTTTTAACTGAATTTTTTGTTTTATTCTAGCTGCACTGGATTTTCCTCGAACTCTGGACTTTGTGCAGGATGGAAACTTTTTTTTTTGGCTGGCAGCTTTTCCCTTAATATGACTGAAGGTGAGATTATTAGGTATTAGAATGTGCAACATGTATGCACCTGTATATGCCTCTCCCTATCCACTTGTCCATGCCTCCGTGAGAGGTTTTTGCCCATGTGAGGCTTTTCCCCTGCCTGGTCTTCTCACCGCTGGCCGGGCAACCTGACCAAGAGGTTCCTGTTCCACAGCCTCTTCCCAGTTTCACCTTCCACGTCCTGTGAGGGAAATCCTGCGCAAGCAGCTGCAGTCGTTGCTCGGGCGATAGCCCATGTGGGGCTGGGTGAGTGTGGAGGGACCAGGGCGAGTGGAAGGGTCCCCCTGCCCCTCCCCATCCAAGCCTGGCCCATCTGCTGCCAGGGCAGAAAAGCTGGTGATGAAGTGCCATTAACAGAGCACAGCTTGTTCCCCAAGGGGGCCTTTGGGAGTTTGAAATGTTTTCATTCCAGGTAAAGGAAGAGACTCATCTGTGATAAAGTAAGAGCTGCCTGTTACCTTGTCTATTTCTCTTCTGTTGGTTCACCCTATTTTTATGGGTGAGATGGAGATGGCCTTTTATTTTTAGATGCCCGAATACATTGTCAGTAACCTGTGGTGTCAGGACAGTGAACTTTTGAGCACCTAGACGCCGGTAGAAACATAACCAAAGAAACAGGATGGAAAGTGATGTTTAAATTGGTTTATAATTCTTTTTTTTTTTTTTTTCTTTTGTTACAGCGTTGATGACTGCTTGTCCTGTGTTTCAGTCCACGTTCTGTTCTGTGGAGTCCTCAGTCTAGGACTTTTACATAAAAAAAGCTTGTCCTTCCAAAAAAGGACTAGTCCTTCATAGGACTGAAGTGTAGACTTGGAGAGTCTCTTAAAGATGTGATCAGAATTAAAGCTGGATTAAACTTAACGTTGCTGCTGTTTGTCTTCACTTTTGCTACTTTACCCACTGCTCCGTCATGACTGAACAAATAAAATAGTGTCTATCCTGGAGCATGTTAGGCCTATGAAAAATGTACTTGCCTCTGTTTATTTTCTCTTTCTGAGAGTGCATATTCTTCTGTTTCTGTGCACTTACTAAGAAATGATTCTGTGAGAATTGTATTGTAGCCCAAGAGGAAAGAAACTGTGTGTAAGAGTTCGGGTGTTCTGAAGAAACGGACTGTTTTCACAATAAAAGCTTTATGTTTTTTCAGTCTGTTAGCTTTTAAAATATCTTTTAGGGGTATGTGAAAACCTGACTGAGATACTGACATCTGTACTAAGAGCGGTCAAGGTTAGTGGGGTTTTTTTTGGTGGTTTTTAAAATTTTTTTTTCCTGGCACATCTGCCAGTCATGTTTGGTAGCCTTAGGTATTACAGCACTGGGGATTTGTTATTAGGGTGAGGAAAAGGCTGAGGTACTTAAAGCCTTCTTTGCCTCAGTCTTTAATAGTCAGAGTAGTTACCCTCAAGGTAATCAGCCCCCTGAGCAGGAGGACAGGGATGGAGACCAGGAGAATTCCATCATAATCCAGGAAGTAGTAGTTAATGACCTGCTCTGCCATTTGGACACTCACAAGTCTATGGGACTGGATGAAATACACTCAAGAGTGCTGAGGGAGGTGGTGGAAGAACTTGCCAAGTCACTGTCCATCATTTATCAGCAATCCTGATCAACAGGAGAAGTCCCGGAAGACCAGAGGCTTGCTGATGTGACGCTCATTTCCAAGAAGGGCCAGAAGGAGGATCTGGGGAACTACAGGCCTGTCAGCCTGACCTAGGTACCGGGCGAGATTATGGAGCAGTTCATCTTGGGTGTGCTCGCAAGGTAAGTGCAGGACATCCAGGGAATCAGGCCCAGCCAGCACGGGTTCATGAAAGGCAGGTCCTGTTTGACCAACCTGATCTCCTTCTATGATCAGGTAACCTGCCTAGTGGATGAGGGAAAAGTTGTGGATGTTGTATCTCTGGACTTCAGTAAAGCATTTGACACAGTTTCCCACAACATCCTATTGGCCAAGCTGGTGGCTCGTGGCTTAGACAGGTATACTCTTTGCTGGGTTAGAAACTGGCTGCATGGCCAAGCCTGGAGAGATTTAGTAAACGGAGTTAAATCCAGTTGGCGACCAGTCACAAGCAGAGTTCCCCAGGGCTCAGTATTGGGGCCGGTCCGGTTTAATACCTTTATCAACGACCTGGATGAGGGGATCGAGTGCACCCTCAGCAAGTTTGCAGATGACACGAATTTAAGTAGGGCTGTTGATCTGCTTGAGGGTAGAGAGGCTCTGCAGAGGGATCTGGACAGGCTGGATCGATGGGCTGAGATCAGTTGCATGAAGTTTAACAAGGCCAAGTGCCGGGTCCTGCGCTTCGATCACAACAGCCCCATGCAGCGCTACAGGCTTTGGAAAGTGTGGCTGGAAAGCTACCCTGCAGAGAAGGACTCGGGGGTGCTAGTTGACAGTCAGCTGAACATGAGCTGTCAGTGTGCCCGGGTGGCCGAGAAGGCCAACAGCATCCTGGCCTGTATCAGCAATGGTGTGGCCAGCAGGAGCAGGGGAGTGATCGTGCCCCTGTACTCAGCACTGGTGAGACCCCACCTTGAGTGCTGTGTGCAATTTTGAGCACCACAGTGTAGGAAAGACGTTGAGGTCCTGGAACAGGTCCAGAGAAGGGGAATGAAGCAGAGGGGTCATGAAAACATGTGTTATGAGGGGCTCCTGAGGGAACTGGGATTGATTAGCCTAGAGAAGAGGGGGCTGAGAGGAGACCCTCTTGTTCTCTACAGCTACCTCAAAGGAAGTTGTAGTGAGGCTGGTGGGTCTCTTCTCCCAAGTAACTAATGACAGGACAAGAGGTAATGGCCTCAAGCTGCACCAGGGGAGATTCAGATTGGATATTAGGAAGAATTTCTTTACCGAAAGAGTGGTTAGACATGGGAACAGGCTGCCCAGGGAGGTGGTGGAGTCACCATCCCTGGAGGTGTTCAAAGACTTATAGGTGTGGTGCTGAGGGACATGGCTCAGTGGTGGGCTTGGCAGTGTTAGGATAACGGTTGGACGTGATGACCTTAAAGGTCTTTTCCAACCACAATGATTCCACGATTCTATTTTTTTTTCCAAAAAAAGTGAAACCATATGGGGGATCTCTCATCTCACTGACTTTTTATAAGTTTGATTTATGACAGGAAAAAAAAAGTTAAAATTGTGTAACTTACAAATGGACTTGTGTTGTTTAAACTGTAACTGCCAAATAGCCGCAGTGTGTGGTTTATGAGGGGTATTTAAGCAGTTCAGTATTTGTTCTAAATATTTAAAAAGAGAGGCCACTGAATGTTAGGGGTGTTTTTCCCCATGTTTGGACGGAGTGCTCCAAAGTACTTTATTTCTGTCTGGCTTTCGATGGTGTGTTTCGGTGGCATCTCTTCTGGGCGGTGCAGCTGGTTAGATGTCCCTCTTAATTTATCTGTCAGAGATCAGTCAAAGAGATGGGTAACTTATCATGTGTTTGTGCCAAGGAAGAAGAATGACCTTTGGTGATTGGAAGATATAGGTATACCGCCAAATGTAAATAACAGGAACTTGGAAATATACACAAGTAAACCATGAGATCGGGGTAACGAAAAATATGTTCCAAGATCATCAACATGTAGTAATGAATTCTAGGAAAGTACTGAATATGTAATGAATATGGATGGATTAAACTCTACTTAAACTGCTTTGTGAAACCACCCCGGTGGAGCAATCCACAGTGCTGCAATAAAGAATGCCTGCTTAATAACACTCTTGTTACTGAGTTTTCATCTCGGAATCCTTACCTGGCCGGACCTAGCCTCCCGCCTCTGTGAGAAGCGTTAGAAAGCAAGGGGGTTTGGAAGCTCCAAATTTTGTTTCAGTCCTCTGGTAGCTCTCCTTCTTTTTTCCTTGTCTCTCTATGCCCCTTTGTCTTGCTTACTGTCACTGTGTTTTTCATTCTGTATCTCACTGTCCCGTTCCTCCTTGCTGTTCATCTCTTTCTTTCTCTGACCCTTTGTGCTTCTCCCCGTTCCTGTTATTTTTACTTCACCTCTGTCCCTGTCATGCTCTGTTGCTCTCATCTCCCTATCTCGATATCCAGCTCCCTGTGCCCCTGACTCTTTCAGAGTTTCCTGCTTTCTGGCTCCCCGTCAGTCACCTGTTTTCTATGTTGCTCTGTCCTTCATCCTGTCTTTCCTTGTCCCTCTGGCCTGCCACCTGTCACTGTCTTTTTTGGGCCAAGTGGTGGCGGGCCAAGTGGATATTAGGAAGAATTGCTATGAGGGTGGTGAGACACTGGAGCAGGCTGTCCAGAGAAGCTGTGGCTGCCCTCTCCCATGGAATTGTTCAAGCCCGGATTGGATGGGGCTCGGAGCAACCTGGTCTAGTGGAAGGTGTCCCTGCCCGTGGCAGGGGGGGTTGAAACTAGATGGTCTTTAAGGTCCTTTCCAACACAAACCATTCGATGATTCTAGTCTTAATACTGCTTTTAAGTGTTCAAATGGCTTTTAAAGGATGTGTTGTATTTTGAGTGGACCTGTTTACCTAGAATCCTCCTCTAGCTTGACTACTATCCTATCCCTTATTCTGAATTAATTCCTCTGCTTTCTTCTGTACTATTTTTTTAATATGCTGCAATATATTTGGGATTTTTGTTTTCTAGGTGTGTGTCTGTAAGCATCTTGTGGTGCGTAATCGATCACCCCCCAAGCCTGGGTTTGACCATTGCAGAGCAGAGCCTGAGCAAGAAAAGTGGCACTATCCTCTGGCGCGCTCCCTGCCCCACCATGGGGCAGCCACCAGCCTGTGGGATAGGGGCTGGGAGGGGCCTGCAGCCATCTGGGGGGGCTACCCTCCTTTATTTTTCTAGCAGAGCTCCCCTTTTATGGGGTGGAGGTTCGTACGTATGTAAATAGTGTTCTCAGAGTTAATGAGCTGCTGGTTGGGGCAGTTTCCCTCATTTTGTGACTCTCTTTTTCTGAGTGAATAAAAAGGGGCTTGTGTGTGTGATGTCACTTGGGCTTCTAAGTATCACAGGGAGTGATGATGCAGCAGAGTAGCGGGTGAGTAGGGGATGAGGGGGGTTGTGGAGTTCCCCCAAAAAAGGTGTGTGGGGGAATCATAGCCAAAACCCACCTGAAAATTCATGAGGGGGGATTAAAAAAATATTAAAACATGTAAATATGGGTGTGAGGTGTTCAAATAGTGAAAAATGTCTCTCATATATAGAGAGACAATAATACTCATTTATATGTATAAAATGAAATGGAAATGAAAGCCATGTATCTACTACATGTACTAGTGCAGTTCACTGTCCTAAATCTCCCTCTTTATTTCTTCCTGACCCTATGTGTTAGTTCTTGCTTCTGCTTCTTTTCCCTTATCACTTTATATTTTTCCTTTGTCCCTCGTCTTGTCTCTACCTTGTTGTCCTGCTGGTCCCTTTGGCCTCTCTCTCCTGCTCCCCCTCTCTCATATATTCCTCCATCTCTCCCTGTTTGGTTTTTTTTTTTTTTTGCTAAATCTCTCAGCTCTCCTCTCTCTCTACTGTTGCCCCGCTTCCCGTCCCTCTCCCATCGACAGCGTCTGGTTTCCCTGTTGCCTGTCCCCCACCTCTTCTCTATCTTCCTCCTGCTTCTCCTCTTCTCTTGTCTCCCACTGTCCTGCTGCGTTTGGGCACCGAGCCTTATAGCTGACTCGGTGCCAGGATTTGTTCTGAGCAGGAATGAGTAAACTTTTCTTGTGCCCCTGGATGGCTTTCAAGCCCCTGGGTACAGAGCCTGTGGCTGTGGGCAGGTGCCAGGGAGGGGCCAGTGTGCTTTTGCCAGGCCCTTGTTCCTGATGGACTCTAGCTGGAGCTGGGGCAGGTGTGGACAGTGAGGTTGACGGTAGGGCTGGCCCTGCTGTGGGCTAGGAAGGGGACTGCCTGGGCATGCCCAGCTGCAGGAACTGGCTGAGGAGTCAAACAAAGGGGCTTCCACAAGGAGCTGTCCCCAGCAAGGAGCAGCCAGTCCCCGTGTGTGGTGGGTTAACCCTGGCCAAAATGCCAGGTGCCCACCAAAGCCACTCTATCACTCCCCCTCCTTAACTGGACAGGAGAGAGGAGAGGGAAAAAAAAGAAAAATAACAGGCTCGTGGGGTTGAGATAAGGACAGGGAGATCACTCAGCATTTACAGTCACGGGCAAAACAGACTCAACTGAAAGGAAATGTAATTTATTACCAATTAACTCAGAGAGGAGTAATGAGAAATAAAACCAAATCTTAAAACACCTTCCCCCCACCCCTCCCTCCTTTCCCAGGCATAACTTTGATCCCGATTTTCCTCCCTCCTCCCCTCCAGTGGCACAGGGGGGAAAACAGGGGATGGGGGTTAGGGTCAGTTTATCACACTGTTGTTTTCTGCTGCTTCTTCCTCCTCAGGGGGAGGATTTCTCACACTTTTCCCCTGCTCTAATGTGGGGTCCCCCTCACGGGAGAAGGTCCTCTGTGACTTCTCCAGCCTGAGTCTTCCCACGGGTTCAGTCCTTGATGAACTGCCTCAACGGGGGTCTCCTTCATGGTGTGCAGTCCTTCAGGAACCGACTGCTCCAGCATGAGCCCCCCTCACGGGGTCTCTAGCAGCAAACCTGCTCCAGCGTGGACTTCTCTCTCTCCACAGACCACAGGTCCTGCCAGGAGCCTGTTCCAGTGCAGGCTTCCCACGGGGTCACAGCTTCCTTTAGGTAGCCACCTACTCTGATGTGGGGGCCCTCCATGGGGTGTAGGCAGTCATCTGCTCCTCCGCCCACGGGCTGCAGGGGGACAACCTGCTTCACCATGGTCTTCACCACACATTGCAGGGGAATCGCTGCTGTGGCACCTGGAGCATCTCCTCCCCCCCTTCTTCACTGACCTTGGTGTCTGCAGGATGTTTCTCTCAGATATTCTCGCTCCTCTCACTCGCTGCAATTACTGCTGCACAACAACTTTTTCACTCTCTTAAATATGTTATCACAGAGGCGAAAAACACTCTTGCTGATTGGCTCAGCCTTGGCCAGCGGCAGGTCCGTCTTAAAGCCAGCTGGCATTGGCTATATCCGACATAAGGGAAACTTCTAGCAACTTCATACAGAAGCCACCCCTGTAACCCCCCTGCTACCAAAACCTTGCCACACAGACCCGTTACACTGTGGCAAGGAAGGAGCCATCCCCAACAGAGCACCCGACCAGCACACGACACCAGGACGTTGCTGCCTCCGTCGGCCACACACTTGAGCTGCTGCGTGTCCAGGAAACATCATGGGAGAGGTGCATTGAATCACCCACTGCCTACTCCTAAGGTCAGGCAGCCGGTACTGTGGAGGAGGAAGGGGCAGAGACAGAGAGATAAGCTTTGGGGTGCTGGAGGTCTGCCGTTGGCACCAGGAGCCACGTGTCGCCTCACATGGATCCCGGCCCATCCCTCCCACGGTTTTCCAGATCTCTGCTTGCCTCCTTGCCTGTCCCTGCCTCTGTCTGCCTTTCAGGCTTTCTGGTTCCCCAAAGCTTTTCTGTCTTCTGCTAGCATTGCTCTGTAAACTGTCACCTTGTACCTTTCCTTTCTGTCTCCCCACCAGCTTACTTCATTCTTCCTCATTGCTTGTGAAAATGGCATTTCCAAGTCTCCCTCTAAATTTTCTCTTTGTGTCTCCATTTATCCGGGTCCGTGTTCGTGTGGCTTATGTCTTCCTGCACATCTTCACCTTCATCACCTTTATTTAATATCTTCACTTATTTCGTTTGCTGACCCTATTTCTCTCCCCTGCCATGCTCTGTTCTTAATCCTTCCTTCAAAATTTCCTTTTTATCTGCCTATTTTAATTTGCTATTGCTTCCATTTTGTTTGTTTTATAGATAAAGGAAAGCACATAATTTTTGATAATAATCTTGCTGTTGTATTTAATGAGCTACTTTCCTACACAGCTTCATAGGGCATCTATCTTTTTTCCTACCTACACCCCAGAAAAATAATTTTTTTTTCTTTAGAATTCCCTATCCAGTCACATTGCTGATGCAATTAATGTAGCTGCAGTAAAAGAGCAGGAATATTTGTTTCTGGTACAGGTGGCTTTCTCCATTTGACAATTTGCACCCCACAAACTGAAGACAGCTGAGAAAACTCCCTGCTGCTCCTCCAGTCACCTTTATGTGTTGTGGGGGTTGGCCCTGCCCCTTTCCCAGGTGATTGCGGGAAGGGTGGTGGGCAGGTCCTGGAGTATATGAGCCCCGGGGCTCTACTCAGCGAGGTCATTCTGCTCTGGGCCTTCTCTGAGGTCAGTGCTCTGCTGGGCCTTCAAGTAGTGGCAGGTTTTGACCTCTCTAAAATATTTGGGCAGATATGTTTTGATGTTTAAAGAAGCAGAGAACTCTGTCTGAGGTAAGAGCTTCAGGATTGGTCAAGGTTCAGCTGTATTTATCTCAGAAAGTATGCTTGTATACAGGTTTGTTTTTTTTTTTTAGGTCAATAATTTTGTTTTGAGTCTTCTGGGCTGGGATGAGGGCTTAATAGTGTGCTTTTTTTATTTAATCTAGGTGTATCATGCTTTTTTGGAACTCCTGACTTTATTGAAGATGGAACTATCGAGCTATACGACTACTTGTTGTACACTGTGTTAATCGTTGTTACCTTCTCTCTATAATAGGACTGTTGGCGAGGTTAGCTAACAGGGGTTAGGGTGAACATCTTGTATGCATCTGTGAGATGACAAATTATGTGATTTCTTAGAAGCGCAATGGTAGTTTTCCGTCTTCTGGCATTTTAGGTGTCACAAGCGATGATGGCTACAGCATCCGAGGCTGACATTGGAGCAGACGAGAGGAAGGCCACGTTCCTTTTGAGCAGAAGAATGTTGTGGACGAAGTCTGTGTTGATACTTACTGCTGGTACCATTTCTGTGCAGATGAAGAGGAACCTGGTAACTGAGGAACATCCTGGCTGGCTGATGTAGTATTTTGTTGAGGATGGATTCAGAGCCTCGGCCCTCCGAAAGCTAAGTGGAGGGACTGGTGTTTGGGAGGGGGTTCTGGGAGGAGGGAACAAGGTTGGGAGCTGTAAGGAGGGGTTTCAAAATTGGCGTGGGGAGAGGGCTGTCCAGGAACCATCCCCTTTGGGCAGGTAAAGGGAGCGGGTTGCTCTTGGCACAATACTAGCTTGTGCCAGGCAGGACTCTTCCAGCCTGTAGCTGCGTAGCTTGTGTAGCGTGTCTTCTGTGTATCGGACCTTTCTCGGGTCTCGATGTCCTCGTTGCTCTTTGTGCTCGAGGAGCACTTCACGTGCCTCAGGCACCATTCCTAGGGTCTCGAATGCCCATACTCGTCAGCACGGTGCCACTCGGGCACGTCTTTTCTCGCATAACAAGCTTAAAGCTCGGATAGGTCTCGTGTCTTGGAAGTTTCCAGTCGGTGTGGTTTGGTGTCGTTGTTCCGGGCCACGTCAGCATCTCTGATTTTGAGTGGTCCGCTTCAGTGTAAGTAGCTGTATAGCCACCAAGCGAGGAGAGTTATTTCTGTAGTGCTATGCAGAGACATGGGAGGTGACCAGATGTTTTTAGTGGCAGGCTGTATTTGGCCTCCAGATGGCATTCCTAAGTGGAAATGAGATCTCTGGAATTGTTAAGCTTTTGATAGCACCTGGGCGATTTGTTTGATATCGCTTTTTTGGACGCAGAGGAACGAGCTGCGCGCTAAAGGGCAATGAAGGAGAGGCGAGCGGAGGGATGGAAGAAGGTGCGTCGGCATGTATTGTCAGAGGGGAGATGTGACCGGTGGTTGTCTGATTAGCTTATAGGTTTCAAGTTTTTTTTTTTATTTTGAAGGCACAAAGCAATGAGCAAAGTGGGATGGGAGAGGAGAGTAATGATTAGTGGGCTGAAGTAGCAGCTATTTTTTAGGCATCTCATTGTCAATGATGTTATAAGCATCCCTTGTTTGTGTTTTACAGGTGGTACGCAAGCCTTAATGTAGCAACCAGTAAAGGGCAGAGGCAGGGCTGGTGAGCAGGTGAGGTAAAGGAGCAGGAGATGGGAATGGATGGGGCCCAGCTGCAGTTTGGGCAGTATCTCGGCATGAGTTATTTGCCTTTTTTTTTTTTTTTTTTTCAGGTGATGAAGTTCTACAGCCTCAGAGGGGTGAAGCTTCACGTTGACAGCCGGTCCGAGCGGGCAAGGTAGTTGTTGGATGAGTTGGTGTGTAAGAGCAAAGTATCCTGCAGAAACTCAGTGAAGTGTTTCTCTTTAGTTTTGCAGGTGTGCGCAGGCTGCTTGTGGAATTGGATGAGCATTTGAGGTGAGCTGGTGTAGTAGCGAGGAGGCTCACGAGGCCGGTGACTTCTCGCAAGCTCAACGGTAATTTTACATCTTTGGGTATCTCGGGTGCCACAAGCAACGATGGCTGCAGCATCCAACACTGCAATCGGAGCAGGTGAGCAGAACACCGTGGTGCTTCCAGTGAAGGGGGTGTTGTGACAGAGGTTGGTGTTGGCTGATGTGGTGATTACTGATCACAGAATTTGTTATTTGGTGGGGTTTTTTTCTGCACATGACGGAGGAACCTGGGGATCACACCAGCATCTGAGTTAGCTAATGTGGTTGATTTTTTGGTCAAGAATTGATTCGGACAGCTAGACTTCTGAAAGCTAAGTTGAGGGGCCAGGGCCGAGGACAGGGCAAGGCTGGAAGTTGCAGGGACGGAGTTAAAATTAGCCCAGGGGAGAGGACTGTCCAGGGACAGTTCCCTGTGGGCAGGTAAAGGGAGCCACGTTAGTTTTCTGCGCCAGACTAGGATGCGTCAGGCAGGGCAGTTCCAGCCTGTCTCTGTTATGTAGTTTGTCCAGTCGGTCTTCTGTCTTGGATGTGTCTCGGGTCTCGATGTCCTCATTCCTTTTTCTGCTCAAGGAGCAAGATGAATATCTCGGGCGCCATCCCTGGGGTCTCTGCTGCCTGTACATGCCAGCATAGTGCCTGTTTGGCATCGCTTCTCTTGCATAACAAGCTTAAAGCGCGGATGGGTCTCGCATCTCGGAAGTTACTGGGCGGTCCTCATCTGCCATGTCGCTCAAGAATGCATCGGCAGCTCTTCTCACTAGCTGTTGGTTTTTGCAAACTGAGAATTCTTCCCTGCATAGTTATGCTCATAGGTCTTGAGGCCACATTTCTCGCGCACACATCACCTGTGTTTTGACCGTTACCTCTTATAACAGGCCATTATGTTCAAATCTTTTTCTAGAGGCTGCCATAGAACCTCCTTACCTCACGGCTCTGTAGGTCTTGCCCGACAGCGCAACTCATTCGGGTGTCATCCTTCTTGCCAAGAGGTTTCTTTCATCTTTGTGTCGCCTTTTTTGTAGAGTTCTGTGTAGCGTTAGTTTCCCTTTGTCTTTGTGTGTGTGTGTGTGTCTTAGAGCTGCTCTGCCTGGGGCTGTAGAGTCACGGGTAGGTGCTATATCTCTGGTTAACGCATTGATATGCCTAGATCATTTAGGCAACGGTTGTACAGTCATCTCGGGTTGAGTAGCTGGTGGCAGACTGCACAGCCAGTCATTTCGGGGGTGTTCTACAGAGAGGATGGGAGCCTTCTGGGAGGGGCGGTTGAGTTGAGAGCGAAGCAGATTGCATCTCAAAGGTGTTAAGGCTCGTGAGTGTGTGCCTCTAAGCTGGGTGTGTTGTTTTTAAAGGCGGGCTGCCTTTAGCCTCTAGGTGGTACTCTGAAGCAGAGATGAGAGCTCTGGAATTGTGAAGCTCTTGATCTGCACCTGGGTAAGCTGTGTAACAATTTGGGGTTTTTTTTTCAGATGCAGAGGGATGAGTAGCTCTTTAAGGAGCGACAGAGGAGGCGAGTGGAGCCCTGTAAGAAGGTGAGTCGGTGCAGGGTGTCGGAGGGAAGTTGTGGCTATGTGGCCACATTATGGTTTGGTGTTTTTTCTTTCAAGGTGTGCAGCAATGTGCAAAGCGGGATGTTGGTGCCAGTGCTGACTCTGGCAAGGTGAGCTGTGGCTAGTGGGTGAAGTAGCGGTTATTTTTCAGTTTTTGTATTGTCAGTGAAGTTCTAGGCATCCCTTGTTGTTTGTGTTTTACAGGTGGTACCCGAGCCTCAACGCAGCCGCCCGAAATGACAGAGGCTGGACCGGGGAGAGGGTGAGGTAAAGGAGCGGGAGCTAGGCATCACTGCGGACAGGCATCGGTTTTGGGCAGTAGCTCGGCACACATTTTTTGCCTTGGTTTTTGCCTCGTTTTTCGCAGGTGCCACACATGGGCTCGGAGGGATGAAGCTGCATGCCGATGAGCCGTCCGAGCAGCTGAGGCTGTTGTGTGCTAGGTCGGCATCTAAGAGCCAAGTCTCACATGGCAGCTTGGTTAAACACTTACCTTTTCTTTCGCAGGTGATGTGCAGGCCACTTCTAGAATAGGATGCGTGTTTGAGGTGAGCTGGCTATTAGTGAGGAGAGTTGCGGGGCCAGTGACTTCTCACAAGCACAACAGTAGTTTTATTTCTTGGTATCTCAGGTGCCACGATCGACAAAGGCTGCAGTGCCTAGCTTTCGAACTGGTGCGGAGCAGGTGAGGAGTGGAATGACATGGCCCTTCTTGGGTGGGGGTGGGGTGGGGGTGTGGGGGGGTGTGTTTTGTCAGAGGTTGGCATTGACTGGTCCAATGCTGTCTGGCAGCAATATTTTGGTTTTTCGTTTGGATTTTACAGACGAGTAAGAGGAATTTGGAGTCTGTGGGAGAGTCCCATTTGGCTCACGTGTTTCTTTTGCTGAGGATGGATTTGGATCCCTGGCCCTCTGCAAGCTAAGTTGCAGGACAGGTGCTGGAGGTAGGGGACGGTGGAGTAGGCGGGAGATAAGTTTGGGAATTTCGTGGAGGGGATTTTAAAGTGAACACAGGGGAGAGGGCTGTCCAGGAACAGGTCTCCTTGGGCAGGGAAAGGAATGGGTTACGTTTTGGCACCAGATGAGCAAGGGCAGGGCAGTTCCAGCTTGTCTCTGTGGTGTTGTGTAGTTTGTCTAGTCCATTCACTGTGTCTAGGAAATTTCTCGGGTCTCAATGTCCTCATTCCGCTTTGCACTTGAAGAGCAAGCCAGAAGTCTTGGGCGTCATCCCTGTGGTCTCAAATGCCTGTACTGGGTGATGTAGTGCCAGTTGGGCATTTCTTTTTTCTTTTTTTGCGCGAGGAGTTTCAAACGTGGATATGTCTTGCGTCTTGGACTTTTCCAGGCCATCCTCATTTGCGGCGTGATTCTGGGCTGTGCCGGCAACTCTGATCGCTAGCTGTCCGTTTCTGCGGACTGAGACCTCTTCCCTGCATCCTTACATTCTTAGGTCTTGAAGACAGGCTTCTTGCACATCAGTCGTCTCGGTTTTGACCGTAACTTCTCGGAACGGGCCATTAGGTTCCTGCCCTTTTTTTTTTTTTTCTGGGGCTGCCGTAGAAACTCCTCACCTTGCATTACGGCTCTGTAGGTCGTCTTGCCCGACAGCGCAACTCATTCGGGAGTCATCCTTCTTGCCAATAGCTTTCTCTCATCTTTGCATCACCTCGTTTGTAGAGTTCTGTGTAGCGTTGGTCTCACTTTGTCTGTGTGCGTGTGTGGCTTGGAGCTGCTCTGCCTGGGGCTGTAGAGTCAAGTGTAGGTGGTATAGCGATAAGTGTCTCTGGTTAACATTTTGATATCCATAAACCGTTTAGGCAACGGTTGTACAGTCATATTGGGTTGAGTAGCCGGTGGCAGGCTGGGCGGCCAGTCATTTCGGGAGTGTTCTACAGAGAGGATGGGAGCCTTCTGGGAGGGGCTGTTGAGTGGGAGCGAAGCAGATTGCATCTCAAAGGTGTTAAGACTTGTGTGCGTGCCTCTAAGCTGGGTGTGTTGTTTTGAATGGCAGGCTGCCCCTGGCCTCTAGGTGGTACTCTGAAGCAGAGATGAGAGCTCTGGAATTGTGAAGCTCTTGATTGGCACCTGGGTAAACTGTGTAACAATTTGGGTTTTTTAGATGCAGAGGGATAAGTAGCTCTTTGAAGAGCAACAGAGGCAGTGAGCAGAGCCCTGTAAGAAGGTGAGTTGGTGCAGGGTGTTGGAGGGAAGTTGTGACTGGTGGCTATGTGGCTACATTTATGTTTTTCTTTTTTTTAATGTGAACGTGCGCAGTGATGTGCAAAGCGGGATGCTGGTGCCGGTGCTGACTCTGGCAAGGTGAGCTGTGGCTAGTTGGTGAAGTAGCGGTTATTTTTCAGTTTTCATATTGTTGGTGAAGTTTTAGGCGTCCCTTGTTGTTTGTGTTTTACAGGTGGTACCCGAGCCTCAATGCGGCCACCCAAAATGACGGAGACCGGACCAGGGAGGGGGTGAGGTAAAGGAGCAAGAGCTAGGTGTTGCTGTGGGCACGCGTCTGTTTCGGGCAGTAGCTCAGAACACGTTTTTTGCCTCGTTTTTCGCAGGTACCACACATGGGCTCGGAAGGACGAAGCTGCACGCCAATGAGCCATCCGAGAAGCTGAGGCTGTGTGCTGGGTCAGCGTCTAAGAGCCAAATATTACATGGCAACTTGGTTAAGCGCTTACCTTTGTTTTTTCAGGCACTGTGTGGGCCGCCTCTGGACTTGGCCAAGCATTTGAGTTGAGCTGGCTATTAGCAAGGAGGATCACGGGGCTGGTGATGTCTCGTAAGCACAACAGTAATTTTGTTTCCTGGTATCCCAGGTGTCATAAGTGATGATGGCTGCAGCATCCGGCTTTGGAGCAGGTGAGGAGCAGTTGAGTGGAATGACACCATGCTTTTTGGCGGGGTGTGTGTTGTGGGAAAGGTTGTTTGTGACTGCTGCGATGCTGTCTGCCAGGACTGGGTTTTTTTGTTTTGTTTGGATTTTGCAGATGATAAAGAAGAAATGGATACCAGGGGAGTGTCCCATTGATCTGATGTGTTTCCTTTGAGAATGGATTTGGATCCTGGCCCTTCGAATGCTAAGTTGTGGGGCAGGTCCTGGGGTTGGTGGGGGTGGTTTGTGGGGCGATAAGGTTAGGATTTTGGGGGAGGGAATTTTAGAGTTAGTATAGGGGAGAGGGCTGTCCAGGAGCAGTTGCTTTTGGACAGTTAAAGGGAGCTGGGTTACTTTTCCACACAAGTGGTGTGTGCCGGGCAAGGTAGTTCCGGCCTGTCTCTGTGTTCTTGTGTGGTTTGTCTAGTTGATCTTCTGTGTCCTGGATGTTTTTTGGTTTTGAGGTTCTCATTGCTCTTTGTGCTCAAGGAGCAAGATGGGCATCTCGGGTGCCATCCTTGGCATCTCGAATGCCCAGCCTCATCGGCATAGGGTCAGTCGGGCGCTTCTTTGCTTACATAACAAGCGTGAGGCGTGGATCGGTCTCCTATCTCTTGAGTTCTGGGCATTCCTCGTTTGCAGCGTCCTTCCGGGCTGTGTCGGCAGCTCTGTCTGTGGACTGAGACGTCTTCCTTGCACCCTTAGGTTTGTAGGTCACAAAGTCAGGATTCTCGTGCATCGGTCTTCTCTGTTTTGACCATAACTTCATGTAACGGAGCGCTACATTCGACTCTCTTCTGTGATGACTGCGAAGCATTTCCTCCCTTGAGGCTCCATAGGGCTTTTCTGCCTGCAGCGTCTTCCTCACTGGAGTCACATCTGATTGTGGTCTTATTGCGTCTCACGATCGTGTTTCTCATGGTGTTGGTGTGTATTGTTGGCCTTCATGTCAGGGTTGGATCTGCCTTGCCTGGGGATGTAGCGATATTAAAGGCAGGGTAGCATAACTCTATTGTCGTGTGGTGATAACTTGATCCGCCCGGATTATTTTGGTGAAGACCGTACAGTCCATCTCCAGGCAAGTAGCTGTAGACAGCTGCCACAGTGACTTGCGGAGAGTTTTGCGGGTGTGTCTCAGGTTGGAGTCTCACCTTCTGGGAGCAGCAATTTGTGGTAGTCCGCACACGTGGGGCTCAATAATTGGTGGTTTTTAAGCTGTAGTTAGAAGGCACATGCGAAAATAAGATAGGCCTCGGGTCTCATCAAGGTACCGGTCAGCATGCAGGTAACTGCTTTAAAGGGTTTGTTTGGGTTGCTTTTTCAGATGCGGAGCGACGAACGCCACGCCAAAGGGCAAGAGAAGAGGAAAGTCGAGCGCCGGACAAAGGTGGGCAGGTGTCTGATATCAGAGATGCGACGTGACTGTCAGTGGTTCTGACTAGATTACGCTGATTTGTTTTTATTTTCTAGGTGCGGATCAAAATGTCAAGTGAGAGATCCACGCTAGAGCAAATTCTGGCAACGTGCGCGATGACCACTGTGCTATGGTAGCAGTTTGATATGTCATATTATTGATGTAGCCAGAATCATACCCCGTTGTTTGAGTTTGACAGGGGGCAGGCAGACTAAAGAATCTGACTCTGGCCGGTCAAGCGACCGAGACGGAGGGAAAGAGCCTCAAGCGAGCCAAGGCTTTGGGCGGTATCTTAGCGTACGCTTTCCTCTCTTTCTTTGGCAGGTGCCGCGTTCCTTCTAGGGTGGGAGAAGTCACACGACAAAGAGTGCGTTGAGAAAAGGCGAGAGACTCGATAAGCGGCATAGTTAAGCTTGAATCGCTGAGGATCACATGGTGACTCTGTTAAGCATTTGTCTCGGGCTTTGCAGGTGCCCCGTGGGCTCTCCTCAAAGGGCCGAGGGTTTGAGGCGAGTCGGTGGATGAGAGAGGAGCGGCAGGCTAGGAACTGTGGAGCGGATGGTAACTTCTGAGTATAACAGGTGATATATTTCATCAGTTTTCTGGTTTCAGTGGGAGATGCTGGACATGACATCTGATTTCTTGGGAGCAGCACTTAGAAGGTGGGTGTCATTTGGTAGAGATGAATGCCGTGTGGCATGTCTGTGAGGGGTGGCGTTCTGTCTTGCACGATGAAGAACCTGGTGAATGCAGGAGCATCCCACTCGGATCGTGTGCTTCTGATGAGGAGGGATTCTGGACCCTGCCCTCTGAAAGGTAAGTCAAGGGGCAAAAAGCAGTGGGTGGCTGGGGCTAGCAGGGCATTTAAATTTGGAGTTGTGGACAAGGCTGTTAGGGGTGGCTTAAGTCTGAGAGCGGTTAGAGGGCCCGGGGTCTGTTACACGGGATGGGAACGTGTGCGGAGCGGGGCCGTTCCAGCCTGTGTCCGTGGCTTAGTGTCATTTGTGTCATCTGCATTCCATCTCTTAGACGATGCCTTCCACAGGTCCCTGTTTCGCCCCCTGGGCTCTCTGCGCTTGGTATGTGTGTCAGTAGGGTTTCAGGTGATTTGCTGCTTCACTATCAAGCTCCTTGAGCAGTTATTTTCATCAGAGCCAAAAGCATGCCTGACATTGTGAATGTTCCTGGAGGGTCGCCCTTGTAGAGGCAATGTGGGCGGGTACGATCTGCTCTTGAAAAATCCACTTCCATAAAGCTGCCCTACAGGCCTTTCATCCTGGTGTCCTTATGGGCTTAAGTCTTAAAGCCCAGCTTCTCACATGTCCATTGTTCTGGTTTTGTATTGTATTGCTCTGTATCTGTACTGATGGTCACCTAATACAGTATTGCACTGTAGCGTTCTGTTTTTGTAGGACACTGTATGGCATGGCATTGTAGTCATCTTGCATTGCAGCACCATCCTGGTGTGGACTGAGATCGCGTTGCACCGTATGGCTCTGTATTGTGCTGTGTCTTGCATCATGCTCTATGGCTCTGTATTGCACCACGCCTTGACTTTGGTCTAAGACTGCATTGCACTGTACGGCGCTCTGTCATACCATAGGGCTGTGTCACACCTGCTATTGCGTGTCACCGTACGGCTCCACATTGTGCTGGGTCTTGACTGTGATCTAAGACTGCATCACACCATACGGATCTGTGTCATGCTGGGTCTTGACTGTGGTCTAAGATTGTGTTGCACCGTACGGCTGCATATTTCATCACACTCTATGGCTCTGTGTCGCACTGGGTCTTGCATCACACTCTATGGCTCTGTGTCGCGCCGGATCTTGACTGTAATCTAAGATTGTGTCGCACTGTACAGCTCCTTACGGCACTGGGTCTTGCATCACACTCTATGGCTCTGTGTCGCGCCGGGTCTTGACTGTAATCTAAGATTGTGTCGCACTGTACAGCTCCTTACGGCACTGGGTCTTGCATCACACTCTATGGCTCTGTGTCGCGCCGGGTCTTGACTGTAATCTAAGATTGTGTCGCACTGTACAGCTCCTTACGGCACTGGGTCTTGCATCACACTCTATGGCTCTGTGTCGCGCCGGGTCTTGACTGTGACATAAGACTGCATCACGCCGTACGGCTCCGTGTCACACGGGGTCTTGTGTCACACTGTACAGCTTTGTATTGCATGGGGTCTTGACTGTGGTCTAAGACTGGGTCACACCATATGGTTCTGTGTTGTGCTGGGTCTTGACTGTGATCTAAGACTACATTGCACTGTACGGTGCCGGGTCTTTTTTTTTTTTCTTTTGCCCTGTCTGGTACTGTTAATTGTAAAAGTTTCGACTGTGGAGGGCCTCGGGCTGGGGTTTTCAAAGGCAGGGCAATTTTGGAGGCCAGCGGGAACCCTGTTCCTGAGGAGAGCCGCAGACCTGTGGTGGCAAGCAGTGGGCGAAGGGCAGAGCAGAGAGGGAGGGGTGGTTTGTAGGGTAAGTGAAGTGAGCGTTGTGCATGTGTGTGGCTTTGGTTGTGGGGTAGTATGTAAGCATTGTTAACATGTTGTGGTTGGAGTAGAGGTATTTTTCTTTTCCAGGCCTTGTATAAAAAAAGCAACAAACCACAACCCCAAAACAAACACACCCCCCAAACCCAAGATATTCTAATAAGAAAAAAAAACCAGTCAGGATTTTTTTTCCACTTGCTGGTTGTTTTTTTTTTTTTTTTTAACCTAATTGGGTCCTAATTGGTCTGCACAGAGATGATAACTGCCAAAGTTTGGATGGTGGAAGGCAGCAGGGTACGTGGTGGGCTTTTGAAAAGCCCGGAAAAGACCCAGCACCCTCAGCGATTTAGTAGGGAGCTCGGTGTGCTTTAGGATAGTCCGGCAGAAGCGCTTGGGAATGGAGCAAGGGTAATGGCGGGGTTAAGGAAAGACCAATGGATGCTGTGGCGCTCTTGGTAAGTCAACAGGGAGCTCATTCTGCTCTGGGGTGGGTGCTCCGCTGCTGCTGGTGGTAGTAGCTCCGCAGCTGGCTGGATGTGCAGGCATTGGGCTTTAGTCACAGAGAGAACGGGAGTCGTCTGTTCCAGGTAAGAGCTGTGAGAAAGGCCCAGGTTCAGCATCACATACACTGGACAGGGGGGAAATGAGAGGGGAAACAGAGATGAAAAGGAGAAGGGAGGGGGACCGGGGGCAACGGAGGCAAAGATGGGGAAACTAGGGAGAACTGGGGCAAATGAGGAGAAAGAAATGAAGAGTAGCAGTGATTATACCCTTTGCTGGTTTTTTAATTATTTCTTAGTTTTCCTTAGTGCTGATGTTATTCCCATTTTCTTTCTACCTGTTGTTGGTTTGCTGTCCCTATTTAATAACTTTTTCATTTCCCTAGTAACCATATATTTTATTTGTTTTTTATGCCTACTTTTATTATTTCCTTTCTTTACTTAGTGCTCTTTCATTTACTTTTTTTTAATCCATTTTAGTTCTCCATCACTGAGTTTAAATTTTTTGTCTTGTCTTATTTCCTTTTAAAACTTTGTCTCCTTAGATCCCATTTGCTGTCTTAATTTTGACACATTCCTCTACGCCCTGACTATTTAGATATTCTTTCTACCTTGGCATTTTCTTTTGCTGTGGCTCTTTGTTCTTTCCTCTCGTTATTTTGGCTATTGTTCCATTCTTTCCTGTCTTAGTCTCTTGGCTTTAAAAATTTTGTTTCTGTGTCTGCTTTTATCTAGTTTGGTGGTGGTGGTTTTAAGGTTTTTTTTGTTTGTTTGTCCTCTCCTTTGACCCAGCTCTCTACCCTTCTTTTTAATAGTTTCCAGTTTCTTGAGTACCCAGTCACTTTTTGAATTTACTTTTGATGTGCGTCTCTGTCTTGGTTTGAAAGACAGGTGTCTATGGAGGAAGGCAGGAGCCTCCCTTGAAATGGAAAGTGCAACCCCCTTCCCTCCAAATTATTATAATTTCGAAATTAACGGGCCTTCAGGCAAAGATATGGGGAATAGGAATAACAGTTCTTTACTAATATATATATATATATATATTTATAACACAAGGCAGGGAAAAAACAGACAACCCACTGGTTTACACTGATAGTCAGGAATACAACCTGACACCCTGTTAGTCAGTAGCAGTCCGATAAGATGCTGGCTGCAGTCCTCCTGAAGCGATGGATGTAGTTCTGTGGAAGCAGCAATCAGGTAAAAGAGTCTGGTCTTCCTCCAAAGGTCCAGTGGTAGGTAGGTAGCTCTTGTCCTCTGGAACTCCAGTGGGGGGGAAAAACTCCTCTGGGAATCCCGTGGAAGAAGGCTGCTAGGGTGTTGGAGATCTCAGTTTTTATTTGGCATGGACTGCTTGGCTCCTTTCCCCCCCTCCCCGGGCGGAGCATCTCACAATGGGATGGGGAGTCGTGAGGCAGTTCCTTGATGGGCCATTAACAGGAGATAGTCCAGAGGGGGGAGGCAGGGAGCACCTCCCCACCTGGTCTCAACAGCTCCTGAAGATGGTAATAGAATATTTTTTTTTTCCTTTTGGCACATTTTACACTGTAACCCAGGACAGTCTCTTTTTCAGCCTTTATTTTTTAGGTTTGCTTGTCTTGCCTCATGTGGCTTTTTAGGTTTTCTGTGCTTAATTTTATCCCAGCTAACATGTTTATTTGTTATTTCCTTCCCGTGAGTCCTGCAGCCTGTGCTTCTTTTATGATTTTTTTTTTCCCACAACTCTATTAATTTAGATTGCTGTCTCTGTTTTTGAATTTTTTTCCTCTCTCAATCTCTTGGCTTTAAAAAGTGTTTCTACACCTGTACAGGTAATTTAGTTCACCGTCTCTTATTTTCAGTTGTCTGATGACCATACCGTAGCTTTTTGCATTTTCAGGTTTCCTTCTCTGTCTCCTTTTGTTAAGCTGACTATCCCTGAGTTTTAATCCTTTCTTGTCTGTTACATGCCCCGTCACATTTGACTCTTTTGTCCCTTATTCAGTTTGCGCTCCCTATTTCTTTTTCCATTTTCCTTGCTCTCTGGCTATTTAAATTTTCTTTTAATGTCTCCATTTATCTAGTTCCCTTTCCCTTGTTTTAGTTTTTTGCTTTAAAAATTTTATTTCTGTTATTATTTACTGAATTTCCTGTCCTAGAAACTTTAGCCCATGGCTTTTTATGTTCCACTTTGAATCTCCCCCTAACAAGTTTTTGAATTTGCTACCTTGTGGGAGCAGTGCCAACAATATGGAAGATAGATTGAGACTAAAATAGAAGCGTAAAGCTAATGTTCAACATGTAAGAATAAACATGATAAAAGACCAGGTGTTCCAAACAAGCCACATGGCAAAATGAATCTTGAGCATACAGAAAAGCCAGGCTGGAAACCGCCTGGGAGGATACGTGAGAGAGGACGTAACCACAAACAGTCACTAGCGTGGACGCGCCAGAGAAGAATGTTAAAACATCCCCCTTGGCTTTTTAGTTCAGGAACGAGCATGCTCTGTATAATTGCTTGAAAGAGAGAAGCAAGAGAGCTTCCTTGGCTATGCCGCACATGCGTGCCGATTAAAGAATATACCTAGAAAAAGGCTACGAAGTCTGCATCTCCTTCATCCCTGCAGATAGGTGCCCTGTGTGAGGAAAACCTCTAGGCGAGTTTGCTTTTTAATTCTACTAAGGTTTTTGTGGCTACATTCCTTAAATAGGAACACCTGCACCCATTGAACAGGAAAACTACAGGATCATTGTAATGGGACAGATGGCTTCGCAAGAGCTAAATTACATTAAAAAGCACCGCAACAGGTATTGTGTGCTGCTGGTTACCGTGTAACTAAAACCCACCTAATGTGATCGCTGCTGTTGATAAAATAACATCGTAATTGGTTCCCAGTAGATGGCGCACTTGATAGCGCTATGTGGGAGCGAGTAGGGGAATGCTTACAGACACCTAAAGGGCTAGGTTTTGAGATTCCTGATGCTGTTATTGTGACACGGCAGTTTTTATACTCCATGTTGGCGCAGCTCAAACCTTTAGAGGCTATTGTTAGAAAAAGGAAAAAAAAAAAAAAGAAAAAAGATAGAAACAGGGGCCAAAGGGCCAAAATATATATGATTGAGCTAAAGCTGTCCCAAATAATTCTGAGACTGAAGACCCTTTTGACCCTGGGCCACTTAGTGCGGAGGGGGAACCAGATTTATACCCTCTCTTACCATTACCTCCTCAGCCATGAGAGACACTACCCCCCCCACCCCCGTGCTGAAATTTTCACCTTCACCACTGTTACGTTCTATGTTGTCTACGGCACCTGCTAATCCCTTTCTGAAGGAGTTATCCGAGATAGAGTCGGCAGCGCAGAAATGTAAAGAAGCAGCTATAAAACGGGCTAATTTTACTTTTGCCTTCCCTGTTAAAAAGAAATAAAACCGGTCCCCAATTAATGAGGGTTTGCCTTACCAGGTTTCTAAAGAGCTTAAAAAAAACCCCAAACTATTACAGAAAATGGATTACAAAATACGTTCACCGTAGCATTAATAGAGGCAGTGTGGGTGGCATATATAACGACACCACGGGATTAGAAAATGTTAACGAAAACAACATTATTTTCGGCATGCCGTGAGGTTTGGCAATTAGAATATTACGATTCAGTAACAGAGCAGGCGATGGATAATTTGGGTGCAGGAATACCAATTCATCAGGGTCTGCGTACAGGCACAGGACAACATATAAGCACACAGGTACAAATAGCCCTGGATAGATGGGCTTTTGAACAAGTCCGGCTGGGTCAGTGAGAAGGAACAAGGAGAGAAGGGCTGGAAAGAGTTAACAGGATTCAGGCATGTCCTGCCCTGGGCCTTGAGCAAGAGTAAAGAAAGATAACAGGGAATTAATCATGTGCAGACCATCAGGTATGAGAGGAGCACAAGCCTGCAGGATAGCAGCCAAGGGAGTTAGCAGTAGTGGTGCGTAAACCATGCCTGTACACCAATCATAGCTTACGTAGTGGTGCATGCGCTAATAGAGAAAAGTATATAACGATGGTGTACGAAACAATAAAGGTCTTTGGTTCATCCCCAATTGGAGTCCATGCCCTTCGTCCGCCACAAGTCGGGGCATCATATGGGATCTTTTATGACAATAAGACGAGGTTCTCGGGAGCTCTCTGTGACATTCGAAGATATACTGCAGGGGGCAAAGGGAAGTAGATAATCCTGAAGCCGCTAAAGCTTTGTTATTCCAGTTGGCTTTTGAAAACGCTAACAGTGACTGTCAATCAGCGCTACTACTATTGAAAGGAAAGGCAATGGACGTAGGGGAATATATTAAAGTACGTCAAAACATCGAAACTGAGACTCACAGAGCATCGGTTCTCACTGCCGCATTATCTCAATTGCATAGTTATCGGAACGCTGTTAAATGTTTTAATTGTGGTAAACAATGACATACAAGCCAGGAGCGTCCTGAAAAGCGGCAGATGTGCAAGAGTAAAAATTTGACAAAACCCATGAAAAGATATTGCCGGACAGTATTAACACTGAAGCAGAGAAAACTCAGTAACAACCAAGTGTTATTAAGCAGGTATTCTTTATTGTGGCACCAGGCAGCACGGGGGATAGCTCCTTCTGTACGTGCACGCTCAAGCGTTAGGATTCTTGCCTTATATTTACAGCTTTCATGTTTATACATTACATTTCTAAGAAAAGGTTGGGTTATTCTAATTATTTCCAGGAATTCATTAACATAAGTTCCTCCCATAGTCCCACCTCAGTCCGCCCAATTTACGCCCCCCCCCCCCCCCCCCCCCCCATCAGGCGTCGTTGGTGGTCATTGGGGACAAAGGTCCGAGTCTTCCTCACGATTGAACTTTTGAACTTGTCCTGTGGCACATGCTCTGTACCATCATGGGTCTTTTCCAAACCGCAGGACCAGCTCTTGCTAGCTGCTCTCCCTATCTCTCCTGCTTAGTCTTCTGTGTTCCTTGAGCCCCACAGTCTGATTGGAGGATTCCACCTGGTGTGCTTCACTTGGCAGATTCTGCTTCGTTCTTATCTTTAGAGTGTTTGTTAGTTAGTCCGCAATGGATATGTGCATAACGATTAGTACAAATCGGCATCCCTCTTTATCTCTAGAGGCTGGTCAGCAGCACTTTTCTAAAAGCCAGTTAGCCATTCTTTATTACACCGCAAGGCACAACGAACAGCTCGACCGTCTGTCGGACTGCGGTCGCTCCGCAATCAACGAGACAAAATTTCCCGTCCGGTACGATATATCGTTATCCCGATGACAATCTTGTCTGTGCAAAAAACCGAAGGATACTTGAAAAACATCCTGCAGCATATGCCAGATGAATTAAAGTCTCACAGATCGCAAATCGCTGATGAAAAAGTACAAACTCGGCCACCGTGGAAATAGCCGGCGTGTATTTTATCAGAACAACGTACTAAAATTTACAGGACAAAGTAGACCTTGAACGACTTACAGAAGTTATTAGGAGCCACTAATTGGTTACGCCCTCGGCCGGGTATTTCTAATCGGGAAGTGTCATTCATTTGCACCTTTGAAAGGGGATAGCAACTTTACCTCAGGATGCTGCTTATCAGCAGAAGCAAAGAAAGAATTGGACCCTGTAGCACAAAAATTATCTGAGGTTCAAGCTGACAGAATTTGACCAGAATTACCCGTGGGTCTTTTCATCCTCAGAACCGAACGTCAACCCATCGGGTCAGTGGGTCAGTTGTCGGTAGACAATAAGCGAGTTTTTTGACCTAGAACAGTTGTTTTTTACCAAATGAGCTTAACAAAATCATAACCCCTTATTTAGAACTTGTCATATGGTTAATTACGAAAGGGCGTCATTGTATTCGGACACAGACAGGATACGATCCCGAAATCCTTTATCTGCCTTTATGAGCGCAAGAATATTGCCGGCAGAAACACGACTGCCGCAGAAAGGCATTTTTCAATTTCAGAGAAACAATTGCATCGTCCAGAGGTTACATACAGGGGCCCCAGCGCAAACAACCGACAGAACCGTCCTGCCGAATCGATCACGTGGGGGAGAGGGGTACGCGCACGTTCTTCTTCCATCAGGACCGCAACGGTTTCCGGCACGATATATCAAGCCTTATCATGAGCTGCAAAGACGTGACCCGGAATCCAGCGCCTCAGATGGAGAAGTTGAACCCAAATGAAAATAAGAGACCACGGAAATGAGAGAGAACAACAAAAGATGGTCCTGTCGCCCGGGGAAAACTGAAACAACTACAACATAGCGCGAGTACAACGACAGCATCTGCGGGTGCATTGCCTATGCCAGCAAACACCTTTTTGGTGTACTTAGCCGTCATCGCCAGGAACAGTACGGTAAGGACGTATACTTATTCTTTACACGATACGTCATCCTAGTTGCACTCGACATTTGTATCAGGCACATGTCTCGGACCCCTCACCCCCATTTAAACGAAATACCTGGTGGGATCCGGAAATTCCTATTTCAGATAACGATTCAAAATGGACGGAGGGAACCCGGATTCCCCCTTCAGGGCCTTTAACGGAAGGCAGAGATGGGGTACGAAGTAACGACACCCATCAGTATCATACCGAGTTATCACCCATTTGCACGTCAAACGAGCCAATACCGAATTGCCTTAATACGGGAGAAAAATTTCATCTTTCAACATGGGAAAATAGACAAGGAGCAACTAGCCATTTAACATTCATCTCTGCTCCCGGAATAGCCAACAGGGTCGTCAGTCAAAATGCAACCATGATTCCCCCTGTTAATTTACCTTTATGTAAGATCCCCAGAGATATGACAAAGGATGTAACAAATCTTAATCGGACACCTCATAGCGTACCAAAAACCTGTGCTACAAAACACAACCAATTTAATATTTTGGGACCTGGGTCCCCACGGACACCTCATAACTAATTCCTCGAAGGACGTAAATTTTTTATGCACTAACTAATGAGTCGAAGCGGTCAGAAGGAGGTCTTTCAGGACCCGTGCTACAGGCTCAGTTTAAGGAGAGTTTTAGTTCATATTTTGCAAAGCTTTGCCGATCGGCCTCGCCGTTTAGACTCAGACACGTAGCACGTGGAGTCTATTCAAAAAATAATAATTAATATTCTTTACAGTTGACCAATTTTCATAATGACTCTTATTATTTGTACCTCGCATCCTTACGCTTTTGTGGCCGCATCTGAGATTAATATTTCCAAAAACAAGTCATACCTTTGAACTCACCTTACAGAACTCATATCATTTCAGTTGCATTACACACACAAAAATCTCTAAATTAAATGTATCTGCCACAATACCAATGAGACGAGAAGCCGAGATACGTCTTCTCGTAAATGCGACTCGACAACGGGTAGGGGATTCTGGCCTAAGTCGGTTAGCAAAGGCACTGAAACAACCTCCACAACGAAGAAAACTCTGTATAGGACGGGTCATCGCTTTTATAATATCCGCAATCCATATCTTAGCTACCGCAGCTATTACCGCTACAGCTTTAGCAGAGTCTGTACACACCGCACGCAAAGTAGCGGGAACATTGAGTAACATAAGCCAAGAATTAACTACGCAAGCAAATATCGATCGGCAAATATTAACGCACTTAGATGTATCGGAAGCGGCAGCGATACGGTTAGGCGATAGGTAAAATGCAACGGCTAATCGAATGAAATTACAAATGCGACTGGGAATGTAAAGAAAAAAGTTATGCATTACTCCATTAGTATGGAACGATAGCATATATACGTGGGATCATATTAAACAGCACATTCAAGATGCTTTTTCAACTAACATAGATGGCACGGTTCAAGATTTGACCCTCGCTTTGCAAGGACAAGTGGCAGCGCTTACAAGATTTAGCACATAAAAGCATATCGGATGACATCTCTGATAGCATGACGCGGCCAAAGCCCCCCAGAAAAATCGGTTTACCGGATTAAATTTACAAATTTGGGCAATTGTTGGTCTCGGCCACACTTGTGTCCTTTTTATACTTGTAGCGCTCAGAATCGTCTGGGGAACCATACAAGATCCCAGAAGAACGGAAGTCGAGGTTCCTTGCCACTCTTGCCGTGAACCCGACGTTCCAAAACAAAGAGGGGGAGACGTGGGAGCGGTGCCATACGGACGAACGACCAAGACTAAAAGAGAAGCACGAGGCTAATACTCAATACGTAAGAATAAACATAAAAGACCAGGTGTTCTCAATAACTCTCCACACAGGAGAACGAGACTTGAGCGCATGAAAAGGCCAGGCTGGAAACCCCCCCGGGATCGTGCATGAGAAAAGACATGGCTGAAAAGAGTCACGAGCGTGGGTGTGCCAGAGAAGAATATAAAACATCCTGCTTGGCTTTATAGTTTGGGCATGAGAGACCTCTATGTAGTTGCTTGAAAAAGAGAAGCGAGAGAGCTTCCTTTGCTATGCCGCACGCCCGTGCCAATTAAAGAATATACCTAGAAAAAGGCTACGAAGTTGGAGTCTCCTTCATCGCCGCTCTGCCCCAATTCCGCTCCCTTTCTGTTTGTTACTCCAGTCATCTTACGTTCTCTAGTTTTGAATTCTTTGCCAGGTTTGTCGCTTTTCAATTTGTCTATGCCGGTATGCAGCTGTCTTTTTTAAAAAGAATTCTTTCTGCTTTCTTCCTCTTTTATAGTTTTCTCTCCATCTCCCTCTATCCGGTTCCCTATTGTAGTAAAATCCACAACCCCCCCGTCCACTCTCTTCTTCTCCTGGCTGCGGGCACCTCGCTCTCTCCATCCCTCTCTATCGCACCTCTCCGTCCTCCTCCTTGCCGAGCTCCGTTTCTCTCTCGACACCCTCGTGCGGTTCCCCGTCCCCGTCTCGTTCCCGGTATCCCATTTCCCAGCTCCCCGTCCCACACCCCTACCTTTCCTCTGGCCTGCCTCCTGCTTTCCTCATTCCTCTTTTCCTGCTGCCTGCAGACATCGATCCTCGTAGCGAACTCACCGCCGGGACTTCCGAAGGGCAAGAAGGCACAAACCGTCACCGCCTTGTTTGCAATCCCGGATGCGTTTCCGGCCGCCGGGCCGCAGAGGAGGGGGCGATGTGCCGTGGGCCCAGGGTGTTCTGTTCCCTACGGGCTCTAGCCGGGGTCCATCCCCGCCGCAGTTCTCTAGATCTCTGCCTGCCTCCTTGCCTGTCCTTGCCTTCCTCTCCTTTTCAGGCTGTCTGTTTCCCCAAAGCTTTTTCCTCTTCTGCTAACATTGCCCTGTCAACTGTCACCTTCTACCTTTTCTTTCTATGTCTTTCCTTTTCTATCTGCCCACCAGCTCTTATTTCATTCTTCCTTGTTGCATGTGAAAACAGCATTTCTAGGTCTCTCTCTAAATTTTCTTTTCGTGTCTCTATTTATCCAAGTCCCTGCTGGGTTTTTTTTGTCTTCCTGCCTATCCTCATCTTCATCACCTTTTACGTTTTGTTTCAATATCTTCATTCTTGTAGTTTGATGACCCTATTTCCCTCCTTCCTTTTTAACATTTCCTTCTTATCGACCTATTTTGGTTTCCCTTTGTTACCATTATGGAATTTTTTAAACCGGTAAAGTAAAAGCACATGCTTTTTGATAATAATATTGCTGTTATAATCAACGAGTGACTTTTCTCCATAGCTTAGTAAGGCATCTATGTTTTTCTACCTACACCCCAGAAAAATGAAGTTGAATTCCCTACCTGGTCACGTTGCTGATGTAATGGATATAGCCACAGTAAAAGAGCTGGAAGAGTAACTTCTAGTCCAGGTGGCTTTCTCTATTCAGTGCTTTGTATCCTGTAAACTGAAAGCCGATGAGAAAAGTCCCTGCTGCTCCTCTGGGTGCCTTTATGTGTTATGGTGGTAGACCCTGCCTCTTTCCCAGGGGATTGTGGGAAGGGTGGTGGGCGGGTCCTGGAGTATATGAGCCTCGGGCTCTGCTCAGGGAGCTCATTCTGCTCTGGGGCTTCTTTGGTGTCAGTGTTCTGCCGAGCCTTCAGTTATTAGTAGTTTTTGAACTGCCTAAGCTATTTTTGGCAGATATGCCTTGACGCTTAAAGAAACAGAGGGCTCTCTTTGAGGTAGGAGCTTCTGGAGTGGTTGAAGTTCAGCTGCATTTATCTTACAAAGTATCCTTATATACAAATTTTCTTTTTTTAGGTCAAAAATTTTGTTCTGGGCTGGTAAAAGTAGCATGCTTTTTCTTTTAATCTATGTCTATTGTGTTTGTTCGGAACTCCTAGCTATTGAAATGGAACTAGTTTTAGTGTATACCGAGTTAATTGTTACTATTTCTCTAAATAGGACCAATGGTGAGGTTAACTAGCAGGGGCTAGGGCAAATATCTGGCACGCAGTCACAAGATCGTGAATTACCTGATTTCTCACAAGAGCAACAGCAATCTTTTGTCTTTCGGTATTTTAGGTGCCTCAAGCAACGATGTCTCTGGCATCCAACGCTGGAATTGCTGCAGTTGAGCAGAAGGCCACATTCTATTTGAGTAGGAGGGTGTAGTAGAAGAGGTCTGTATCGATGCTTACTGCTGGTACTGGTTCTGTGCAGATGAAGATGAGCCTGGCAGCTGCAGGAACATCCTGGCTAGCAGATGCGGTATTTTGTCGAGGACGGATTCAGAGCCTCGGCCGTCTGAAAGCTAAGTGGAGCGATGGGTGTTTGGGAGGGTGTTCTGGGAGGTGGGGACAAGGTTGGGAGTTGTAGGGAGGGGTTTTAAAAATAGCATAGTGGGGAGAGGGCTGTCCAGGAATAGGTCTCCGGAGCAGCACGGGCAGGGTAGTTCTAGCCTGTCTCTGTGGTGTTATGTAGTCTCTGTGTATCGCTGTGTATTGCAGATTTCTCGGGTCTCCATGTTCTCATTCCATTTTGCGCTCGAAGAGCAAGCCAGACATCTCGGGCGCCATCCCTGTGGTCTCGAATACCTGTACCGGTTGGCGTAGCGCCGGTCAGGCGTTTTGTTGTCTTGCGTGACGAGCTTGAAGCATGGATCGGTCTTGCATCTCGAAAGTTCCGGGCGTTTACTCATTTGCGGCGTCCCTCCGGGCCGCGTCGGCAGCTCTGCTCGCTAGCTGTCCGTTTTCACGGACTGAGACTTCTTCCTTGTATCCCTATGTTCATAAGTCTTGAAGCCAGCCTTCTTGCCCATCAGTCATCTCAGTTTTGACCGTAACTTCTTGAAACAGGCCATTACATTCAAGCTTTTTTTGTGGGGCTGCCGTAGAACCTCCTCGCCTTGCGTCACGACTCCGTAGGTCTTCTTGCCCGACAGTTTGTCTCATTCGGGTGTCATCCTTCTCGCCGGGAGTTTTCTCTCCTCTTTGAGTCGCCTTGTTCGCAGTGTTCCGTGTAGCGCTGCTCACTGGGTGTGTGCGTGTGGCTTGGAGCTGCTCTGCCCGGGGCTGTAGGGTCAGGGGTAGGTGGTATAGCGATAAGCATTTCTGGTTAATGTGTTGAGGATACGCCTAGACCATTTAGGCAACGGTTGTACAGTCTTCTCGGGTTGAGTAGCCATTGGCAGGCTGTGCAGCCAGTTGTTTTGGGAGTGTTTCATGGAGAGGATGGGAGCCTTCTGGGAGGGGCTGTTCAGCAGTAGTGAAGCAGAGTGCATCTCACAGGTGTTAAGGCCTCTAGGCGGTATTCTGAAACGGAGACAAGAGCTCTGGAATTGTAAAGCTATCGATCAGCACCTGGGTGGCTCTTGTTACTATTTTTTTTTCAGATGCAGAGGGACAAGGTGTGCTTTGAAGAGCGACAGAGGAGGCGAGCGAAGCACTATAAGAAGGTGAGTCGGTGCATGGTTTGGGAGGGAAGTTGTGACCAGTGGCTGTTTGACTACATTATCTTTTGGTCATTTTTTGTATTTTAAAGGCACAATGCGATGAGCAAAGCGGGATACAGGCACCAGTTGTGACTCGGGCAAGGTGTTGTATTGCCGGTGAACTTTTAAGCATCCCTTGTTTGTTTTACAGGTGGTACCTGGGTCTCAATGCAGCTATCTGAAATGACAGAAGCAGGACAGGGGAGCGGGTAAGGCAAAGCAGAAGGAGCTAGGTATTGCTGTGGGCACGAGTTGGTCTCTGGCAGTATCTCAGCAGGTGTCTTTTGCCTTGTGTTTGGCAGGTGCCCCACACAGGCTCGGAGGAACGAAGCCTCATGCTGACGAGCCGTCCGAGAAGGTGAGGTGTTAGCGTGCCGGGTCAGCGTCTAAGAGCCAAGTATTCCGTGGCCACTTGGTTAAGCGCTTACCTTTGTTTTTGCAGGTGCCGTGAAGGCTGCCTTTGGAGTCGGACGAGCATTTGAGGTGAGCTGGGGATTAGCGAGGAGGATCCTGGGGCCGGTGACCTCTCACAAGCAGAACAGTAATTTTGTTTCTTGGTATCTCAGGCGGGGTGAGCGATGATGGCCATAGCCCCTCGCTTTGGAACTGATGAGGAGCAGATGAGGAGTAGGATGACATGGCCCTTCTGGGGCTGTGTGTGTGTTGTGGTAGAAGCTGGCATTGACTGGTGCGTTGCTGTCTACCAACACTGTTTTCTTGTTCAGATTTTGTAGACGGTGAAGAGGAATTAGGAGTCTGTGGGAGCATCCCATTTGGCCGACGTGTTTCTTTTGCTGAGGATGAATGTGTCCCCCCGGCCCCCTGCAAGCTAAGTTGTGGAACAGGTGTTGGAGGGAGGGGGGTGGGACTGGGGGAAGATAACTTTGGGAATTTCAGGGAGGGCATTTTAAAGTTAGCTTAGGGGAGAGGGATATCCAGGGTCAGTTCTCCTCGGGCGGGTAAAGGAGCGGGTTACTTTTTGGCACCAGTGTAGCACGGGCAGGGCAGTTCCAGCCTGTCTCTGTGGTGTTATGTAGTCTGTCTAGTCTGTTTACTGTGTCTTGGAGATTTCTCGGGTCTCGATGTCCTCATTCCTCTTTGCGCTCGAGAGCAAGGCAGACATCTCGGGCACCATTCCTGTGGTATTGAATGCCTGTACTGGTTGGCGTAGTGCCAGTCGGGCGTTTCTTTGTCTTGCATGCCAAGCTTCAAGCGTGGATCCATCTTGCATCTCGGAAGTTCCCAGGCAGTCCTCATTTGCGGCGTCACTCTGGGATGCGACGGTGTCTCTACTCACTAGCTGTCCGTTTCCACGGACTGAGTCTTCTTCCCTGCATCCGTACGGTCATAGGTCTTGAGACCAGGCTTCTTGCGCATTAGTCATCTTGGTTTTGACCGTACCTTCTCATAACAGGCCATTACATTCGAGGCTTTTTTGTGGGGCTGCCATAGATCCGCTCGGCCTTGCGTTGCGGCTCTGTCGGTCTTTTGGCCCGACACCTTGTGTGGTTCGGGTGTCATCCTTCTTGCCGGGAGTTTTCTCTCCTCTTTGAGTCGCCTTGTTTGCAGTGTTCTGTGTAGCATTTCTCTCTGAGTGTGTGTGTGTGTGGCTTGGAGCTGCTCTGTCCAGGGCTGTAGAGTCAGGGGTAGGTGGTATAGCGATAAGCATTTCTGGTTAATGTGTTGAAGATACGCCTAGACCATTCAGGCAACGGTTGTACAGTCTTCTCTGGTTGAGTAGCTGTTGGCAGGCTATGCGGCCAGTCATTTTGGGAGTGTTTCATGGAGAGGCTGGGAGACTTTTGGGAGGGGCTGTTCAGCAGGAGTGAAGCAGATTGCATCTCACAGGTGTAAAGGATTGTGTCTGTGGGCCGCGAAGCTCGGTGTGTTGTTTTGAATGGCAGGCTCCCCTTGGCCTCTGGGCGGTACTCCGCAATGGAGGCGAGAGCTCTGGAATTGTGAAGCTATTGATCAGCCTCTGAGTGACTCATGTAACAAGATTTGTTTAGGTTTTTTTTTTTTTCAGAAGCAGAGGGACAAGATGCGCTTTGGAGAGCAACAGAGGAGGTGAGCGGAGCTCTGTAAGAAGGTCAATGCAGGGTGTTGGACGGAAGTTGTGACTGGTGGCTACATGACTACATCATGGCTTGGTGGTTTTTTTTTTTCTGATTTGAAGGTGCCCAGTGATGCGCAAAGCGGGATGCTGGTGCCGGTGCTGACTCTGGCAAGGTGAGCCATGGCTAGCGGGCTGAAGTAGCGGTTATTTTTCAGTTGTCGTATTGCTAATGAAGTTTTAAGCATTCCTTCTTATTTGTGTTTTACAGGTGGTACGCAAGCCTCATTGCAGCAGCCTAAAATGACAGAGGCTGGACAGGGGAGCAGGCAAGGTATAGGAGGCGGGATGTATGCATCGCTGCGGGCAGGCATTGGTTTTGGGCAGTAACTCAAAATGTGTCTTCTGCTTTGTGTTTAACAGGTGCCACACACGGGCTGGGAGTGACGAAGCCTCATGTCGATGAGCAATCGGAGAAGGTGAGGCTGTTGTGGGCTGCCTCGGTGGCTATGAGCCAAGTGTTACATGGCAGCTTATTTAAGCACTTACCTTTTCTTTTGCAGGTGAAGTGCAGGCTGCTTCTGGAATAGGATGAAAGTTTGAGGTGAGCCGGTGACTTCTCACAAGCGCACCAGTGATTTTTGTTTCTTGGTATCTCAGTTGCGGCGAGCGCTGAGGGCCACAGCACCCAAGTCTGGAACCGGTGCAGGGCAGGTGAGGAGTGGAACGCCTCGGCCCTTCTTGGCGGTGGTTGGGTGCGTGTGTTGTGGCAGAAGTTGGAACTGAGAGGTGCGGTGCTGTCTGCCAGCAATATTTAGTTGTTTTCTTTGGATTTTCCAGACAAGGAGGAGTTTGGAGACAGTGGGAGCATCCCGTTTGGCCGACGTGTTTCCTTTGCTGAGGATGGATTTGCGCCCCCTGGCCCTCTGCAAGCTAAGTTTTGGGACGTGCGTTTGGAGGGAGGGGGGTAGGACTCAGGGGGAAGATAACTTTGGGAACGTCGGGGAGGGAATTTTAAATTTAGCTTAGAGGAGAGGGATATCCAGGGTCAGTTCTCCTTGAGCGGATAAAGGAGTGGGTTACTTTTTGGCACGAGAGTAGCACGGGCAGGGCAGTTCCAGCCTGTCTCTGTGGTATGTAGTCTATCTAGTGTGTTTACTGTGTCTTGCGGATTTCTGAGGTCTCGATGTCCTCATTCCTCTTGGCACTCGAGAGGAAGCCAGACGTCTCGGGCGCCATCCCTGCAGTCTTGAACGCCCGTACTGGTTGGCGTAGTGCCAGTGGGGCGTTTCTTCTTTCTGCATGAGGAGCTTAAAGCGTGGATTGGTCTCGCATCTTGCAAGTTCTGGCCATTACTCGTTAGTGGCGTCACTCCGTGCTGTGTCAACAGCTCTCCTTGCTAGCTGTCCGCTTTCAGGGACTGAGACTTCTTCCCCACATCCTTATGTTCATAGGTCTTGAGGCCAGCCTTCTTGCGCGTTAGTCATCTTGGTTTTGACCCTAACTTCTCGAAACGGGCCGTTACGTTCGAGGTTTGTTTTTTGTGGGGCTGCCCTATAGAACCTGTTCGCTTTGTGTTGCGGCTCTGTAGGTCTTTTAGCCCGACACCTTGTGTCGTTCGGGTGTTCTCCTTCTCGCCGAGAGTTTTCTCTCCTTTTTGAGTCACCTTGTTTGCACAGTTATGTGTAGCGTTGCTCTCTGAGTGTGTATGTGTGGCTTGGAGCTGCTCTGCCCGGGGCTGTAGAGTCAGGGGTAGGTGGTATAGCGACAAGCATCTCCGGTTAATGTCTCGATGATATGCATAGACCATTTAGGCAATGGTTTTCCAGTCATCTCTGGTCGAGTAGCCATTGGGAGGCTGTGCAGCCAGTTGTTTTGGGAGTGTTTCATGGAGAGGCTGGGAGCCTTCTGGGAGGAGCTGTTCAGCAGTAGTGAAGCAGAATGAATCTCAACGGTCTTAAGGGATGTTTGTTTGAGCTGCAAAGCTCGGTGTGTTGTTTTGAATGGCAGGCTGCCCTTGGCCTCTAGGTTGTACTGTGAAATGGGGATGACATCTCTGGAATTGTGAAGCTACTTAAACAAGTCACCCAGGTGCTGATAATTTTTTTTTTCAATGGCAGAGGGACAAGATGTGCTTTGAAGAGCAATAGAGGAGGCGGGTGGAGCCCTGTAAGAAGGTGAGACGGTGCAGGGTGTCGGAGGGAAGTTGTGACCGGTGGCTACATGTCTACATCATGCCTTGTTTTCTTTTTTTTTATTTGAAGGGTCGCAGCGATGTGCAAAGTGGGATGTTGGTGCTGGTGTTGACTCTGGCAAGGCGAGCCATGGCTAGCGGGCTGAAGTAGGAGTTATTTTTTCAGTTGTCGTATTGTCGGTGAAGTTTTAAGCATCCCTTCTTTTTTGTGTTTTACAGGTGGTACCTGAGCCTCATTGCGGCAGCCCAAGATGACAGAGGTCGCACTGGGCAGCGGGCAAGGTAAAGAAGTGGGGCGTAGACATCGGTGCAAGCAGTCTTTGGTTTTGGACAGTATCTCAGCACGCGTTTTTTTGCCCTGTTCTTTGCAAGTACCACACACAGGCTTGGAGGAAAAAAGCTGCACACTGAGACATCCGAAAAGGTGAAGCTGTTGAACGTTGGGTCAGTGGCTAAGAGCCAAGTATTAAATGGCAGCTTGGTTAAGCGCTTACCTTTTTGTTTTGCAGGTGGCATGCAGGCTACTTCTGGAATAGGATGAAAGTTTGAGGTGAGCTGGGTATTAGCGAGGAGGATCACGGAGCCAGTGACTTCTCACAAGCGTAATAATAACTTTGTTTCTTGGTATCTCAGGTGCGGTGAGCAATGATGGCTGCAGCGCCCAGCTTTTGAACCGGTGCAGGGCAGGGGAGGAGTGGAATGGCACGGCCCTTCTTGGGGGTGGGGGTGGTTTGGTGGAGGTGGGGATGTTGCGGCAGAGGTTGGAATTGAGCGGTGCGGTGCTGTCTGTCAGTAATATTTTGGTTTTTCTTTAGATTTTACAGACGAGTAAGAGGAATTTGGAGACCATGGGAGCGTCCCGTTTGGCCATCGTGTTTCTTTTGCTGAGGATGGATTTGCACCCCCGGCCCTCTGTAAAGTAAGTTTTGGGATGTGTGTTTGAAGGGAGGGGGGTGGGACTGAGGGGGAGAGAAATTTGGGAATTTTGGGGAGGGGATTTTAAATTTAGCTTAGGGGAGAGGGCTGTCCAGGGTCAGTTCTCCTTGGGCGGATAAAGGAGCGGGTTACTTTTTGGCACCGGAGTAGCACGGGCAGGGCAGTTCCAGCCTGTCTCTGTGTTGTTCTGTAGTTTGTCTAGTCCGTTCAGTGTCTTACAGATTTCTGAGGTCTCAATGTCGTCATTCCTCTTTGCGCTCGAGAGCGAGCCAGACATCTCGGGCGCCATCCCTGTGGTCTCGAATGCCTGTGCTGTTTGGCGTAGTGCCACGCGGGCATTTCTTTTTTTCTTTGCGTGACGAGCTTCTAGCGTGGATCGGTCTTGCATCTCGGAAGTTTCCGGGTTGTCCTCGTTTGTGGTGTGGTTCTGGGCTGCACCAGCAGCTCTGCTCGCTAGCTGTCCATTTCTATATACTGAGAATTCTTCCCTGCATCCTTGCGTTCATAGGTCTTGAAGGCAGGCTTCCTGCGCATCAGTCATCTCGGTTTTGACCGTAACTTCTCAGAACGGGCCATTAAGTTCGTGCCACTTTTTTTTCTGGGCCTGCCATAGAACCCCTCGCCTTGCATTACGGCTCTGTATGTCATCTTGCCCGACAGCGCAACTCAATCGGCTGTCATCCTTCTTGCTGGGAGTTTTCCCTCCTCTTTGAGTCGCCTTGTTTGCACAAACTCTCTTGGTTGCAGAGTTGTGTAGCGTTGCTCTCTGAGTGTGTGTGTGGCTTGGAGCTGCTCTGCCCAGGGCTGTAGAGTCAGGGGTAGGTGTTATAGCGATAAGCATCTCTGGTTAATGTCTTGATGATATGCATAGACTGTTTAGGCAACGTTTGTACAGTCATCTCTGGTTGAGTAGCTGTTGGCAGGCTGTGCGGCCAGTCATTTTGGGAGTGTTTCATGGAGAGGCTGGGACCCTTCTGGGCAGGGGCTGTTGAGCGGGAGTGAAGCAGATTGCATCTCAAAGGTGTAAAGGACTGTGTCTGTGGGCCGCGAATGTCGGTGTGTTGTTTTGAATGGCAGGCTGCCCTTTGCCTCTAGGTGCTACTCCGCAATGGAGGCGAGAGCTCTGGAATTGTGAAGCTATTGATCAGCACCTGGGTGCCCCATGTCACAAGTTTTGGTTGGGGTTTTTGTTTTCTCCGATGCAGAGGGACAATATGCGCTTCGAAGAGCAACAGAGGAGGTGAGCAGACCATAGTGAGCGGCTGAGCAGAGCCTTGTAAGAAGGTGAGTCAGTGCAGTGTGTCGGAGAGAAGTTGTGACCGGTGGCGATGTGACTACATCATGGGTTGTGTGGGGTTTTTTTTTCTGATTTGAAGGTGCCCAGTGATGCGCAAAGCGGGATGTTGGTGCCGGTGCTGACTCTGGCAAGGTGAGCCATGGCTAGCGGGCTGAAGTAGCGGTTATTTTTCAGTTGTCGTATTGCCAATGAAGTTTTAAGCATTCCTTCTTATTTGTGTTTTACAGGTGGTACGCAAGCCTCATTGCAGCAGCCTAAAATGACAGAGGCTGGACAGGGGAGCAGGCAAGGTATAGGAGGCGGGATGTATGCATCGCTGCGGGCAGGCATTGGTTTTGGGCAGTAACTCAAAATGTGTCTTCTGCTTTGTGTTTAACAGGTGCCACACACGGGCTGGGAGTGACGAAGCCTCATGTCGATGAGCAATCGGAGAAGGTGAGGCTGTTGTGGGCTGCCTCGGTGGCTATGAGCCAAGTGTTACATGGCAGCTTATTTAAGCACTTACCTTTTCTTTTGCAGGTGAAGTGCAGGCTGCTTCTGGAATAGGATGAAAGTTTGAGGTGAGCCGGGGGGAGGTGGAGGAGGATCATGGAGCCGGTGACTTCTCACAAGCGCACCAGTGATTTTTGTTTCTTGGTATCTCAGGTGCGGCGAGCGCTGAGGGCCACAGCACCCAAGTCTGGAACCGGTGCAGGGCAGGTGAGGAGTGGAACGCCTCGGCCCTTCTTGGCGGTGGTTGGGTGCGTGTGTTGTGGCAGAGGTTGGAAGTGAGCGGTGCGGTGCTGTCTGCCAGCAATATTTAGTTGTTTTCTTTGGATTTTCCAGACAACAAGGAGGAGTTTGGAGACAGTGGGAGCATCCCGTTTGGCCAACGTGTTTCCTTTGCTGAGGATGGATTTGCGCCCCCTGGCCCTCTGCAAGCTAAGTTTTGGGATGTGTATTTGAAGGGAGGGGGGTGGGACTGAGGGGGAGATAAATTTGGGAATATTGGGGAGGGAATTTTAAAGTTAGCTTAGGGGAGAGGGCTGTCCACAGTCGGTTCTGCTTGGCCAGGCAAAGGAACGAGTCTCAACCGTGATCTAAGGTTGTGTAGCATTCTATGGCTCTGTATCACGCTGTCTTGACTGTGATTCAAGACTGCGTCGCAATGTTTGGTTCTGTATTGCGTTGAGTCTTGCGTCGCCCTCTATGGCTCTGTATTGCGCCGGGTCTCGACTGTGATGTGAGACTGCGTCGCCCTTTATGGCTCTGCGTTGCGCCGGGTCTCGACTGTGATGTGAGACTGCGTCGCCCTCTATGGCTCTGCGTTGCGCCGGGTCTCGACTGTGATGTGAGACTGTGTCGCCCTCTATGGCTCCGCGTTGCCCTGGGTCTCGACTGTGATGTGAGACTGCGTCGCCCTCTATGGCTCCGCGTTGCCCTGGGTCTCAAGCGTGGTGTGAGACTGCGTCACACCATATGGCTCCGCATTGTGCTGGGTCTTGTGTTGCACCATACAGCTTCATATTGTGCTGGGTCTCGACTGTGATGTAAGACTGCGTAGTATTCTGTGGCTCTGTATTGCCCTGTGTCTTGACTGTGATTCAAGAGCGCTCGCACTGTTTGTCTCCTTATTGCGCTGGGTCTTGCGTCGCACTGCGTTGCTCCATATAGCTGTGGGTCTGGAGTGTGATGTGAGACTGCATCACACTGTATAGCTATGTATTGCGCTGGGTCTTGCGTCGCACTATATGGGTCTGTATTACGCTTGGTCTCAACTGTGATCTATGACTGCCTAGTATTCTATAGCTCTGTATTGCGCTGGGTCTTGCGTTGCACTGTATGGGTCTGTATTATGCTTGGTCTCAACTGTGATCTATGACTGCCTAGTATTCTATGGCTCTGTATTGCATTGGGTCTTGCGTCACACTGTATGGCTCTGCATTGCCCCAGGTCTGGAGCGTGTTGTGAGACTGTGTCACACGATATGGCTCCGCATTGCCCCGGGTCTCAAGCGCGATGTGACGTTTTCCTGTGCTTCCCATTATGAAGGCTGACATTTTGGCCTCGAGTGGAGCGGTGATGTTGTTTGGAGGATCCTAGTGACTCAATTTGTGGGCTGCTTCTGGAATTGGGGGAAATATGCTATTTTAGAAGGTCACTGGTGAAGCAGAGATGTTTGGAGGAGGGGAGCAATGAATGGGAGTTGAATGAACGAACGAATGGGAGTTGAATGAATGAACGAACGAACGAATGGGAGTTGAATGAATGAACGAACGAACGAATGGGAGTTGAATGAATGAACGAACGAACGAATGGGAGTTGAATGAATGAACGAACGAACGAATGGGAGTTGAATGAATGAACGAACGAACGAATGGGAGTTGAATGAATGAACGAACGAACGAATGGGAGTTATTGTGTGTAAACTTACGGGTGTGTGAATGTGGTTTGTTTGTTTGTTTTTATTTCAGGTAGGATATAATGTTGACAGTAAGGTATTGATTTGAGAGTACTGGAAAGTAAAAAACCAAAGCAGCTGGGGGTTTTTGGTTTTGTTTTGTTTTTCTTTCCCTGGCTGGGTGTTTGTGTGTTGTTTGTTTTTTTTTTTTTTTTTCTCAGGTCCTCATTGCTCTGTAGGGTGCCATCAATTGCCAAAGTTTGGGCGGCGAGGGGTCTAGGGCCAGGGTTTTCACACAGAAGGCCATTTTGTAGTCTCCCGGCAACGCCATTGTCAGTGAGTCGCAGAGACGGGGCGATGGCCCGTGGTGCTGGGCGAAGGGATTAGCAGAGAGGGGAGGGTTGGTTTGTCGGGTAGGTGAGCGAGTGTTGTGCTTGTGCATGGCTTTGTATTGTTGTGTGTTAGTATGTAATAGGTGTTAGCGTGTTGCATTTGGAGTTGAGATTTTTTCTTTTCCAGGCATTGTATAAAAAAAAAAATCAACCAACCACAACTTAGAATAAAAAAAACCCCAGTCGGGGGATTTTTTTTTTTTCCCCCGGCTGGGTGTTTTTTTTCCCCCGGTCCCGGTCGGTCCGCACGGCGACAATCATCGCCAAAGTTTGGGCGGCGGAGGGCCTAGGGCCGGGGTTTTCGCAGGCAGGGCGATTTTGGAGGCCCCCGGGAACCCCGTTCCCGAGGAGAGCCACGGAGATGGGGCGGCGGGCAGCAGAGAGAGGGAGGGTTGGTTTGTTGGGTAGGCGAGCGAGTGTTGTGCCTGTGTGTGGGTTTGTATGGTTGTGTGTTAGTATGTAATAGTTGTTAGTGTGCTGCATATGGAGTTGAGATTTTTTTGTCTTTTCCAGGCATTAATTTTTTTTAAAAAAAAATATTAACCAACCACAACTTAGAATAAAAAAAACCCCAGTCGGGGGATTTTTTTTTTCCCCCGGCTGGGTTTTTTTTTCCCCCGGTCCCGGTTGGTCCGCACGGCGACAATCATCGCCAAAGTTTGGGCGGCGGAGGGCCTAGGGCCGGGGTTTTCGCAGGCAGGGCGATTTTGGAGGCCCCCGGGAACCCCGTTCCCGAGGAGAGCCACGGAGATGGGGCGGCGGGCAGCAGAGAGAGGGAGGGTTGGTTTGTTGGGTAGGTGAGCGAGTGTTGTGCCTGTGTGTGGGTTTGTATGGTTGTGTGTTAGTATGTAATAGTTGTTAATGTGCTGCATATGGAGTTGAGATTTTTTTTCTTTTCCAGGCACTATATTTTTAAAAAAAAAAAAATTAACCAACCACAACTTAGAATAAAAAAAACCCCAGTCGGGGGATTTTTTTTTTTTCCCCCGGCTGGGTTTTTTTCCCCCGGTCCCGGTCGGTCCGCACGGCGACAATCATCGCCAAAGTTTGGGCGGCGGAGGGCCTAGGGCCGGGGTTTTCGCAGGCAGGGTGATTTTGGAGGCCCCCGGGAACGCTGTTCCTGAGGAGAGCCGGTCTGGAATGTGGCTATTTCTCTGTTATTGTAAGGTGCTATGTTTAGATGAGTGTCTAAGGAAGGCAATTGAGGATCCTGCAATAAAAAGGTACAGTGAGAGGGGCTAGATAGTCTGTTTTGAGGAAGGCAGGGTTGTGAAGTGGGCCTCTCTGTATTTTAAATGGCTAGGCTTTTAACTGTGGCTGTGTGTTTT